>NC_057801.1:779643247-779838838 GCF_018294505.1 Triticum aestivum
TATTCTCAGATGCATGGGCAGGAAACCAATGGGCTTGCTTTACGGGGCTGCAGCGTGTGCGACCCACGTACAAAATTCGGGATAAAAATATTTTTCTTTTCTAACACATGAACGCACAAAAAGTTTAGTACCACCTTGGGTAGAACAAAAATCTTTTCGACGGTGAACGGATGAAAAAATTGGAGAAACGCACCTTACTTTATTAGTAGGTATAGATATAGATATATATATAGATTTGCAGTCATGTCTCGATATTCAAGGTGATACCAAACGGAATGGTAGTTCCTTGACTCCATTCCCATTCGGGTGTGGTATACAAGGACAACACATTGTACACCAGAGAGCATGTGGAGTTTTGATCACATGGGTTAGTGTACCTAGATTAGTGGAAGGTGAGTTTTAGTAGAGGCTTCTTCATTAAGTTCGTTTTCACTATAAGCAATTCTATCAACATGCAGCCTTCCACCTCACGAAATATGCCATGTCGGTATCGACTAGCACTACTTTTCAGTCATGCACCACATCCACTACCTTTAATCCTTACAACATGTACTCTCTCAACTCAATGAGTCATGCATGTCTGCCACATCATAATTAGTCAGGTAATCATTCATACACAAGTTCAACGCCCCCCCCCCCCACCCCCAAGCAAGTCTTCCACCCCACGAAGTATGTCATGTCAGCATGCACTAGCACTATTTTCTAGCCATGCACCACATCCACCACCTTTAATTCTTACAACAAGCATTCTCCCACCTCATCAAAACATGCATGTCATGCAAGCCTGCCAAATAATAATTTGTCACGTGATTACCCACGTCTTGTATCTTAGACAAACTCATGTCATTAGCATGTTATCGTATTCATGCCATATGGAAAATGACTAAAATTGGGGGTAGCAATTGATCTTCAGAATAGTTTAAAGAGTGAAAATATGAGTTGAAGAAGGCAATACATGCAGACAAGTATTAGTTGGTGTAACTTATACACGCATACTACTATGAACTATATTTGAAAATGAGATGTCCCGGTTTATTAGACGAAGCAGATCGGTTTATTAAGCGGAGCACAACGGTTTATTAAATGAAGGACGCGGTTCATGTTAGAGATACGATAGGCAAACGAAGCGATGAAGAATGCAAAAGCAACACAGAGGATACAAGGATTTTATGTGGAAAACCCCTCCAATACGAAGATGAAAAAACCAAGGGCCAGCGTCAACCAACAAATCTTCACTATGAGGTTACAAACGCCGGACCCCCCCCCCCCCCAGACACACACCTCCAAGCGTCCCTCACAGGGTTGGCTGAAGCCTTCCAACTACGGGCCTCAGGTCCGCTCCGCTCATCGGAAGATAACCTTTATACTTATACATAAATTTGGATCATAATGTAATACACTAGTAGAAAAACACCTAATAGTCCCGGTTCGTAAGGGCCTTTAGTCCCGGTTCATGAACCGGGACTAATGGGTCGTTACTAATACCTCCACCCATTAGTCCCGGTTCAAACACGAACCGGGACCAATGTGCCTCCACGTGGCCCTGTGCGCCGAGCCCAGTCAGGGGGCCTTTGGTCCCGGTTGGTGGTACCAACCGGGACCAAAAGGCATCCACGCGTCAGCATTCCAGTGGCTGGGGTTTTTGTTTTTTTTTGAAAGGAGGGGGGGGGTTGGGGGTTTTGGGGGGTTAATTTAGGTGTTTCATATATTGTGTTAGCTAGCTAATTAATAGAGAGAAGTGTCCTCTCTTATGTCCGTGCTTGGTCGACGCTACGTACTATATATACATAAGTGATCGAGAGAACCATTGAGTACAGAAGTTCGTCATGCATACCGAGAGAAGTGATCGATCGACCTCTCCTTCTCCGAGAGATTGGTCGAACAACAAGTTTTCGTATATCATGTATCCGACGCTACTGGCTACATACATGTACAATATGTATAAGATCTCTTAATTACAATCCCCTAGCAATTGAAATCAATTTCCACATGGTATTCTCCGGCTTTATTGATGACGTGGTCAAGAAAGAATCCCGCCAATTCCTCTTGAATTGCTTTCATGCGATCTGGTTCTAGGAGTTCATTCCGCATCTGCCACGTCTAATTTGAAGAAGGGGGTTAATTAATACATATATATGAATGAAACTCAACAGAAATGATGGTGTAATAAAATGAAATTGTGAATATTATTGCTTACGCACTTCATATTGTCTTTGAGAGTAGCCCCGCTTGTTTTTCAAAGTCGCGTTGTGGATGAACTCGCACACGTAGTATCCACAGAAATCATTCCCTTCTTCCTGCCACAAGCACTTTACGAGAAATAGAGGTCAATCAAACTGATAATGAAGCATTATAAATGGCATTGATGAAAGTATAGCTATAGAATCAACGGGAGATGCGCGCAACTAGCTAGCCAGTAGTACTTACTTTCGGGTATGTATATCGCAGCTCCTTCGGCAGTCCCGGAGCTTCTGCGGTGAACTGTTTCCAAACCCTGCAAGACAAAGAAAATAATTATTATTACTTGAGATATCAGGAAATGAACAAAAAGTTGCCGATATGGTGCGATAATGATCGATTGAACTTACTTGTTGAGCATTTCAGTCATGTCCGCATAGGTTTTGGGATCTTTCCGTCTCGAGTCTAAGACGGTTACTAGTCCCGCTCAAGCTTAATCTCCAGAAGAATATAGTGGTACCTGCGCACGCATGCATAACTCATCAATTACATTACTATAACCTCGCTCGAGTAATAAGGGAAACCGAATATGCACACGACAGTAACACTCACTTGCCGTTGTAAGGAAAGAGTATGGTATCTTTGTTTTGATTTTTGATCAACGATCGTAGCAAGTTGTCCTCGGCCTCTTTGACGTCCTTTTAACCAGAAATTCATCTATGATATTTGTGTTAATGAACCCAATATCATAAATTTCTTGTTTTTTGCACTCGACGATCTTCAATCTGCATAATATATTGAGGATAATTAATTATAAATACATGAAATGAAAGAGCCGAGCTATATATAGAGACTTAATGACAGAAATAGTACTTACAGACAGTAGCAAAAGACCATTAGTTTATCGAGGGCCTTTTGATTGAAGAACGCGAAGAACTCATCAAATGGAACAGTCAACAGATCATTTGCAACGAGGTCGTGCTCCTCTTTAATATTCAGATACAAAGCATTCGTACCCCCAGACTCTCTGCAGGTTTCCATGTACCAATTATGGAATCTTCGCATCATTGTTGTCAGAGATTTTTCATCTTTGACGAGAGGCTTCCCGTACTCGTATCTGTGTTCGTCCACCTCCAAGAAATCAGGAAGTTGATCGTCAGGCAGGTAATCTGCAAGATTGCCATAACCGGCCACCGTCCCCGGAGCATTAGACACATTGAGCGGGGGGCACGATTGCTGTGCTTGTTCGCCGAGCTGGGCAATTTTTTCCCCTTTGCTCGTTCTTTTAACCTTTTAGCACTGACAGTAGTTCCCGACCGCTGGGCTTGGAGATATGTCTGTTCAGTAATGCGCTCATAGTTGGTTCTCGGCGGAGACTTTGGTGGTTTCCTCAGGGCATCGATAGTGCGCTTTGCTTTCACCGGATCTACCTTCTCCTCCGGAGGTGGATGTCTCTTTGCTTTCACCCCTTCAAAGAACTCCTTCACGTGGGTCCGCACAATCGTATCGTTTTCCTCCTCGGTCCTCTCGTACGGTAACTTCTCTAGAGGCTTGAGAGGTGGACCGTATCTGTATTGCCTCCCGCCTCTGGTTGTGCTGCTAGACGCCGGAGCAGACGGAGCGGCTGCGGCGTCTGTCTTCTTTCGTGCTTGCTTACGAGGCGGAGGAGAAGGAGTACGACGCGCCGGAGCAGCCGGGGCGGCGGCGGGTCTCTTCTGCCGTTGTTGGCGAGGCGGAGAAGGGGGAGGCTGCTGGCTGCTCGGGAGCGCCGGCGCAGGCGGAGTGCCGCCACGCGCCGGAGAAGGAGGCGGAGTGCCGCCACGCGTGCCCTGATCGTCACTCGCCGGAGGAGGAGGCGGTGGAGGAGGCGGAGTGCCCTGACTTGCCGGAGGAGGAGGAGGAGGCGGAGGCGTCCAGTTCGGAAGGTTGATGAGCTCCTTCCGCCATAGGCATGGAGTCTTCAGAGCAGAACCCAGCCTAGTCTCCCCTTCACCGGTAGGGTGGTCAAGCACGAGGTCCTCAAATCCCTCCGTTATTTCATCCACCATCACCTTAGCATATCCTTCTGGAATCGGCCGGCAGTGATAAGTTGCTCCGGATCCACTAGGATAAACAGAGCCAACAGCCGCCTTGACCTTCAAATTCATCCATCGCGCCATAATGTGGCAATGTTGAGACTCCGTGATAGCATCCACGGGATAGCTGGCAGGAGCCGTCAAGACATGCTCCGGCTGAAGCAGCTCGGTGGAAGCCACGCTGCTTCTCCGCTGAGATGGCGGGGTAGCTTCGGGGGAAGCTTCGGCAGGTCGTTTGCTGCGATCTGCTGCTTCTCGTTCCTCTTCTCGTTCCTCTAGCCCCATTACCCTTTCGTGCAGCGCCTGCAGTTGGCCCTGCTCCAGTTTCTTCCTCCTCTCGTGGGTTTTGTAACCCCCTGCGTCCGGAAAACCAACCTTCCACGGAATGGAGCCTGGCGTGCCTCGTGTCCGTCCAGGGTGCTCAGGATTCCCGAGGGCCATTGTGAGCTCGTCCTTCTCCCTGTCTGGTACGAACGTCCCTTTCTGCGCTGCATTGATATAGTGTCGAAGGTTCTTGACTGGTATTTCCAGTTGCTCGTCCGTCCAACGGCACATCCCTGATACAGGGTCCAAGGTTCCGCCAGCCCCGAAGAACCAAGTCCGGCAACGGTCTGGCCATCTCATTGTCTCTGGTTCGATCCCTTTTTCAAGCAGATCATTCTCCTCCTTGGACCACTTAGGCCGGGCTTTGAGGTAGCCACCTGACCCCGTGCGATGGTGAAGCTTCTTCTTCGCAGCATTTTGCTTGTTCGTCGCCGACATCTTCTTACTCTTTTCCGATGTCTTGTGGGCCACAAATGCGGGCCAGTGATCTTTGATCTTCTCATATTTGCCGATGAATTCTGGTGTCTTTTTTTTCCAACAAAATGGTTCAACTCTTTCCTCCACCTCCTGAATAGGGTTGCCATCTTCTTAAGAGCACAAGACTTGATTAATTGCTCTTTAACTGGCTTCTCCGGATCCTCCTCTGGCGGTAGGGTGAAATTTGCCTTCAGCTGAGTCCAAAGATCTTCTTTCTGCATATCATTGACATAAGACACCTCAGGGTCGTCCTTAGGCTTATACCATTGCTGGATGCTGATCGGGATCTTGTCCCTAACAAGAACCCCGCACTGAGCAGAAAATGCGTTCTTTGTCCGGATGGGTTCAATCGGTTCGCCGTCGGGCGCGATTTCTATGATCTCAAACCTTTCATCCGAGCTCAACTTTTTCTTCGGGCCTCGTCTCCTTACCGAAGTTGTGCTCGATCCGGAGGGCTAGAAATTAAAAGGAAGAAAGACGAGAGTAATTAATATGTGTACATATACCAAAACAATGAATGCATCAATTAACTAGTCAGCACGGGCTTAACTAATATATATATACCTGGCCGGACTCGGTTCGGTCACCGGAGCAGTCAGCACGGTCTCCTTCTTGTACCTCCATTGGGTCATCACCGGAGCCATCATGAACATAGCCCTCTTCTTGTACCGGCATTAATGGGCCGGAGCCATCATGAACATAGCCCTCTTCTTCACCCAGTCCTTCCTCACCAACGACGTCGATGAAAAATGACGCAACAACATCAGTTCCTTCTGCGATCATCTCCCCCAACATCGCTTCTGTTGCTTCGTCTCGGTAGTGCTCCATAGTTTCTGCAAATATTTACAACATGTCAATTATTATTCAAACATGGTACAGATGGATATATATTAGTGGCAAACGTAGAACTAGCTAGCTAATCACAATAAGGAATCATGTTAGTGGCCTCGACGCTGCTTCTCTAGGGTTTGGGATCGCCTCGACACAACGCTTCAAGGGTTTGGGGTGGCCTCGACGACAACGCTCTTTTAACTTGGTAAATTTGGGTGGCCTCGAGAGTTTTGGTCGAGCGAGAGGGCCGAGGGGGGTGCTGCCGTTGTATAGGTTATCACGGTCGAGAGGGGGTATATATATCGACCGCCCCTCATGTCGAAGTTATCTCGAGGGGGCGGCGAGGGCGAAGGCGAGCAGCCTGACGGCGACAGACCCGATAAAACATAAGAAAACGAAGAAGAATAAAAAGAGGAGAAGAAGAAAGGAATAGAGGAGAAGATCGAAGAAAAAAAGAAGAAAAAAAAGAGGAGAAGAAGAAAGGAATAGAGGAGAAGAAGAAAAAATAGAATTTTCTATTTTTTCTTCTTCTCCTCTATTCCTTTCTTCTTCTCCTCTTCCTTTTCTTCTTTTTTGTTCTTCTTATTTATTTCTCCTCTATTCCTTTCTTTCTTCTTCTCCTCTTCTTTTTCTTCTTCTCCCTCGAGAAAGGAAAATAATTAAGGAAAAGGAAGAAAAGAGGAAGAAGGAAGAGAAGGAAGAAGAAGAAGAAAGGAATAGAGGACAAGAAGAAAAAATAGAATTTTTTTTCTATTTTTTCTTCTTCTCCTCTTCTTTTTCTTCTTTTTTCTTCTTCTTATTTATTTCTCCTCTTCTTTTCCTCTCCTCTTCTTCTCCTTTCTTCCTCTTCTTATTTTCCTTTTTCCTCTCATTCTTTTTCTTCTTCTTCTTCCTTCTTCCTTCTTCCTCTTTTCTTCCTTTTCCTTATTTTACTTTTTCCTCTACACTAACCTAATTAAAATGCACTAACCTAAAATCGATATCTACTAACAACCTAAATAAAAAATTAATACATATATGAAAAAACATATATAAACAAAAAAATGCTATGAACATTATATTCATACATACATAGCCACATCCATTCATCATATAGCTACCACATACATATATACATTATTATATATATGAAAAAATGCAATGAACAAAAAAATACACATGTATGTATGAAAAAAAGCACTGAACACAGAGCCTCGACGGCGGCGGCTCACAACAGGGGCGGCCGGCGAGGGCGACAGCGGCGGCGGCGAGGGCGTCGGCGACGACCACGGCGGGCCGGGGCAGGGGCGTGGCCGGCGACGACCACGGCGGGCCGGGGCAGGGGCGTGGCCGGCGACGACCACGGCGGGCCGGGGCAGGGGCGTAGCCGGCGACGACGACGACGGTGACGGCGACGACGGGCGCGGGCGACGATGACGGCGTCGGCGGGGGCGGGCGGCGGGCGACGTTGGGGCAGTGCCTGGCGGCGACGGGGCAGGGGCAACGACGGGGGCGCGCGGACGGCGTCGATCTGGGCAGCCTGGCGGCGTCGATGAGCTCGGCGTCGTCGGGCGGGCCGGGGGCAACTGGCAATGTGTTCGTCAAATTTTCCTCAGTGTTGTATATATAGCAAGGGCATTGGTCCCGGTTCGTGACTCCAACCGGAACTAATGCCCCCTTTAGTCCCGGTTGGTACCACCAACCGGGACCAAAGGCCTCTTTTCAGCAGCCCAACGGGCGGGAAGCGGCGACCTTTGGTCCCGGTTGGTGGCACCAACCGGGACTAATGCCCCACCCTTTAGTCCCGGTTGGTGCCACCAACCGGGACCAAAGGACCCTGTGCTGCCCGCGTTGGGGCCAAAGTTTAGTCCCACCTCGCTAGTTGAAAGGGCGCGCAGTGGTTTATAAGCCCCACTGCAGCACCCCTCTCGAGCTCATTTCCACCGTAGGCTTGCGGGCCTAATTGGTACTGCTTTGCCTGATGGGCCTTCTGGGCCTACTGCGGGCCTGAATCCTGGCCCATGGTAGGGTTTCTAGTCGTATTCAGGCCGTGGGGGCCCAGTAGGAGGCATTTTTTTGTTTTCTTTCTTGCTTTATTTATTTTATTTTGTTTCTACTTACAACAAAATACTTATTGTTGCTATTTTTAATTATTTTCTAGTTTTTTTGTTTTGTTTTCTGCATTATTTATTTTCTTTTGTTTTTTGCTTTATTTTTTAATTCTTTTTGCTTTTAGTTTTGGAAAAATTATAAACTTTCTGTTAGTGCCATTAGTTTTCAAATTTGAAAACACTTTTTTTGTTTTTTTGTTTTCTTTCTTGCTTTATTTATTTTATTTTGTTTGTACTTACAACAAAATACTTATTGTTGCTATTTTTAATTGTTTTTTGTTTTGTTTTCTGCATTATTTATTTTCTTTTGTTTTTTGCTGTATTTTTTAATTCTTTTTGCTTTTAGTTTTAGAAAAATTATAAACTTTCTGTTAGTGCCATTAGTTTTCAAATTTGAAAACACTTTTTTTGTTTTTTTGTTTTCTTTCTTGCTTTATTTATTTTATTTTGTTTCTACTTACAACAAAATACTTATTGTTGCTATTTTTAATTATTACGAGGGCCGAACCATAAGACATTAAAGCATTTCAAATGAACTATGAAAAAGTTGAAAGTTGGCATGGTATCATAAATTCACCCACATAGCATGTGCATGTACAAAACGGACAATGGTATCATACTCGTGTGTTACAAAGTTGGCATGGTATCATCATAATAGTTGTGGGAGAAAGTCTTCACTTTTTCTTCGCTTGTGTCATTTGCTTATTGCGCCGTAACCATGGATAATCTTCATCGCTTATCAGGATGCTGGGGTCAGCCTTGACTTTGAAGGGAGGAATTTCATGAAACTTTTCATAATCTTCAGATATGTCTGTCTTGCCCTCCACTCCCACGATGTCCCTTTTTCCTGAAAGAACTATGTGGCGCTTTGGCTCATCGTATGATGTATTCGCTTCCTTATCTTTTCTTTTTCTCGGTCTGGTAGACATGTCCTTCACATAGATAACCTGTGCCACATCATTGGCTAGGACGAACGGTTCGTCAGTGTACCCAAGATTTTTCAGATCCACTGTTGTCATTCCGTACTGTGGGTCTACCTGTACCCCGCCTCCTGACAGATTGACCCATTTGCACTTAAACAAAGGGACCTTAAAATCATGTCCGTAGTCAAGTTCCCATATGTCCACTATGTAACCATAATATGTGTCCTTTCCCCTCTCGGTTGTTGCATCAAAGCGGACACCGCTGTTTTGGTTGGTGCTCTTTTGATCTTGGTCAATCGTGTAAAATGTATTCCCATTTATCTCGTATCCTTTCCAAATCGTAACAGTCGAAGATGGTCCCCTGGACAACAAGTACAGCTCATCACAAACAGTGTTGTCACCTCTGAGACGTGCTTCCAACCAACTGCTGAAAGTCCTGATGTGTTCACATGTAATCCAGTCGTCGCACTGCTCCGGGTGTTTGGAGCGCAGACTGTTCTTGTGTTCATCGACATACGGGGTCACCAAGGTAGAGTTCTGTAGAACTGTGTAGCGTGCTTGAGACCAAGAATATCCGTCCCTGCATATTATTGAGTCCCTTCCAAGCGTGCCTTTTCCAGTCAGTCTCCCCTCATACCGCGATTGAGGGAGACCTATCTTCTTAAGGCCAGGAATGAAGTCAACACAAAACCCGATGACATCCTCTGTTTGATGGCCCATGGAGATGCTTCCTTCTGGCCTAGCGCGGTTACGGACATATTTCTTTAGGACTCCCATGAACCTCTCAAAGGGGTACATATTGTGTAGAAATACGGGGCCCAGAATGACAATCTCGTCAACTAGATGAACTAGGACGTGCGTCATGATATTGAAGAAGGATGGTGGGAACACCAGCTCGAAACTGACAAGACATTGCACCACATCACTCCTTAGCCTTGGTATGATTTCTGGATCGATCACCTTTTGAGAGATTGCATTGAGGAATGCACATAGCTTCACAATGGCTAATCGGACGTTTTCCGGTAGAAGCCCCCTCAATGCAACCGGAAGCAGTTGCGTCATAATCACGTGGCAGTCATGAGACTTTAGGTTCTGAAACTTTTTCTCTGACATATTTATTATTCCTTTTATATTCGACGAGAAGCCAGTCGGGACCTTCATACTAAGCAGGCATTCAAAGAAGATTTCCTTCTCTTCTTTGGTAAGAGCATAGCTGGCAGGACCTTCATACTGCTTTGGAGGCATGCCGTCTTTTTCGTGCGAACGTTGCAGGTCCTCCCGTGCCTCAGCTGTATCTTTTGTCTTCCCATACACGCCCAAGAAGCCTAGCAGGTTCACGCAAAGGTTCTTCGTCACGTGCATCACGTCGATCGAAGAGCGGACCTCTAGGTCTTTCCAGTAGGGTAGGTCCCAAAATATAGATTTCTTCTTCCACATGGGTGCGTGTCCCCCAGCGTCACTCGGAACAGCTAGTCCGCCGGGACCCTTTCCAAAGATTACGTGTAAATCATTGACCATAGCAAGTACGTGATCACCGGTACGCATGGCGGGCTTCCTCCGGTGATCTGCCTCGCCTTTGAAATGCTTGCCTTTCTTTCGACATTGATGGTTGGTCGGAAGAAATCGACGATGGCCCAGGTACACATTCTTCCTGCAGCTTCCCAGGTATATACTATCGGTGTCAAGTAAACAGTGCGTGCATGCGTGGTATCCCTTGTTTGTCTGTCCTGAAAGGTTACTGAGAGCGGGCCAATCGTTGATGGTCACGAACAGCAACGCCTTTAGGTGAAATTCCTCCTGTTTGTGCTCATCCCACGTACGTACACCGTTTCCATTCCACAGCTGTAAAAGTTCTTCAACTAATGGCCTTAGGTACACATCAATGTCGTTGCCGGGTTGCTTAGGGCCTTGGATGAGAACTGGCATCATAATGAACTTCCGCTTCATGCACATCCAAGGAGGAAGGTTATACATACATAGAGTCACGGGCCAGGTGCTGTGATTGCTGCTCTGCTCCCCGAAAGGATTAATGCCATCCGCACTTAAAGCAAACCATACGTTCCTTGGCTCACTTGCAAACTCATCCCAGTACTTTCTCTCGATTTTTCTCCATTGTGACCCGTCAGCGGGTGCTCTCAACTTCCCGTCTTTCTTACGGTCCTCACTGTGCCATCGCATCAACTTGGTATGCTCTCCGTTTCTGAACAGACGTTTCAACCGTGGTATTATAGGAGCATACCACATCACCTTCGCAGGAACCCTCTTCCTGGGGGGCTCGCTGTCAACATCACCAGGGTCATCTCGTCTGATCTTATACCGTAATGCACCGCATACCGGGCATGCGTTCAGATCCTTGTACGCACCGCGGTAGAGGATGCAGTCATTAGGGCATGCATGTATCTTCTGCACCTCCAATCCTAGAGGGCATACGACCTTCTTTGCTGCGTATGTACTGTCGGGCAATTCGTTATCCTTTGGAAGCTTCTTCTTCAATATTTTCAGTAGCTTCTCAAATCCTTTGTCAGGCACAACATTCTCTGCCTTCCACTGCAGCAATTCCAGTACGGTACCGAGCTTTGTGTTGCCATCTTCGCAATTGGGGTACAACCCTTTTTTGTGGTCCTCTAACATGCGATCGAACTTCAGCTTCTCCTTTTGACTTTCGCATTGCGTCCTTGCATCGACAATGACCCGGCGGAGATCATCATCATCGGGCACATCGTCTGGTTCCTCTTGATCTTCAGCAGCTTCGCCTATTGCAGCATCATCGTGCACATCGTCTGGTTCCTCTTGATCTTCAGTAGCATCACCGTATTCAGGGGGCACATAGTTGTCATCGTACTTTTCTTCTTCGCCGTCTTCCATCATAACCCCTATTTCTCCGTGCCTCGTCCAAACATTATAGTGTGGCATGAAACCCTTGTAAAGCAGGTGGGTGTGAAGGATTTTCCGGTCAGAGTAAGACTTCGTATTCCCACATATAGGGCATGGACAACACATAAAACCATTCTGCTTGTTTGCCTCAGCCACTTCGAGAAATTCATGCACGCCCTTAATGTACTCGGAGGTGTGTCTTGAACCGTACATCCATTGCCGGTTCATCTGCGTGCATTATATATAATTAAGTGTGTCAAAAATCATTACAGAACATCATGAATAGATAATTAAGTGACCAAATTAATAGAAGTTCATCATCACATTAAAACCAAAGTACATACATAGTTCTCATCTAACAACATAAAGCTCTGCAGAGCATCTAAATTAATTAAACCATACATTGAAACTATGTAAAACATTTCAATGCGAAAACAAATGCGATCATAATCGCAACCAATGTAACAACTGATCCAACGGCATAATGATACCAAGCCTCGGTATGAATGGCATATTTTCTAATCTTTCTAATCTTCAAGCGCATTGCATCCATCTTGATCTTGTGATCATCCACGACATCCGCAACATCCAACTCCAATATCATCTTCTCCTCCTCAATTTTTCTAATTTTTTCCTTCAAGAAATTGTTTTCTTCTTCAACTAAATTTAACCTCTCGACAATAGGGTGGGTTGGAATTTCCGGTTCAACAACCTCCTAGATAAATAAAATCTATGTCACGTTGGTCGGCATAATTGTCATAAACAATAGATGAACCAATAGTTATGAAAAGATAATATATACCTCATCCGAATCATAGACAGGACGAGGACCGACGGGGGCGGATACCAAAATCATCGCACTATATAAGATGCAATAATAAAAGTAAGAAAATTATACAAGTATCTATATAAACATACAAGTAAGAATTTTTTTTCCTTTCAGAAAGAAGATAAGAACAAGAGGCTCACCACGGTGGTGCCGGCGACGAGATCGGCGCGGGCGATCGACGGCGGTGAAGACGGGGACGGGACGTGACGGACCGCTAAACCTAGACAAATATTGAGAAAAATTGAGCTTGGAGGTCGAGCTTGGAGAGGAGAAAGGTTAAGTAGTGTGCCTCGGGCATTCCATCGAACACCTCGTGTGCATAGGAGATGAGCTAGAGCACCACAAAGCTCTCTCCTCGCCGGCCACGAAAAACAGAGCAGTGAGAGTGCTCAGCTCGCGGGCGAGGGGTATATATAAGCAATTAATTGGTCTCGGTTCGTGGCTTGAATCGGGACTAAAGGGAAGCCTTTGGTCCCGGTTCAGGCCACCAACCGGGACCAATGGTGGTGGGCCAGGACCAAGGCACATTGGTCCCGGTTCGTCCCTCCAACCGGGACCAAAAGGTCCAGACGAACCGGGACCAGTGGCCCACGTGGCCCGGCCGCCCCCCGGGGCTCACGAACCGGGTCCAATGCCCCCATTGGTCCCGGTTCTGGATTGAACCGGGACTAATGGGCTGACCCGGCCTGGACCATTGCCCCCTTTTCTACTAGTGATAGTTCACTAGGTGTAATGTAGGCCATAGGTTTTGGGCACCATCGCTCTATTTGATCTCCTTGGCATGAAGATAATAAAAACACATGAAATGCTGGTAAAGAATTAAAAGAGACTTATATGGAACTATCTTAATGAAAGACCGACACACACCCCTTATCTCTAAAAATAACCAGAACCAGAATAGCTAAGACTAAAAATTATGGACAATGACATAGTTGTACTTATTATAAGAGTAAAAACTGAAAGCTGAAAGACTGGCTGAGGAAGACATACTAAAGAAGAAGAGGAGACTAAAGACTAAGGGACGAAAAACTATGGAAAACACTCTTTTACAGACGTCTGGTGCATACCGTTCGTCAAATTGGTCAACGACCGTGGATCCATCTTTCTGTTGGCGCCATCTCTCCTTGCAGCGCCGCTCCTTCTTCTACCTCGAGTTGCCTCTCACAACTCTCTTCTCCCTCTCACACAATTCTCTTGTGTTTTCTCTCAAGAACTCTCTCATGAACACACACACACGCACGCATATACCAAGGAAGAGGAACGGTTTTGCCAGAGACACTCCCTTGGTGAACCACAATGGCTACATGGTTTCTCTGCTCAGCCCTCTCGGCCTCACTTCATTACTCAGTATGCAACATGTATATATACATCAGGTGCTGGACTCACGCACGCACTACCAGCCACCTTAACCGGCCACTAACAGCACCCTCTACGCACTAACCCATTCGCCAACTGACTAGCTACATGCACGCCCATGTCAATCACTAACAAACTCACGCATGCACTGACTCTTGACAAGGCTAGCACCACGCACACATGCAGCTACAGCCTCACATACTCTAACTAATTCTGACTTGGCCAAATCACTTGGCTCAACCTGAATGAGCAGCCCGTCACGCTCCAGCCACGGTCGCATCTTGCCGCATCACACGGCGTTGCCTTATCGCATAGCAATATCGACATCTCCTCGTGCTCGCCGCGTCGCACGGCAGCCTGACATCTCATCTTCTCTGCGTGCCTCCGCTGAAGCTTCACCGGACTAGCTACTCTCTAACCTATCCTACATGCACAACGAAAGCAAACTAAATATGCAGATACATGGAATCAAGATTAAGTCTAACATTCACCCCCTAATCTTGATTCTCCTATCATCAACGCAGATCACCCACAACCACTTGCCAAGACTTTGCAGCGCCAAGACCACACCACCTTGCCTCACGCTGCAGCTTCACCATGCTGCACCATCGATCTCCACTTGCATGTTCTTCAGCGGCATCACACCACTGGTCACGTACATCTCGCCGCCGTCGTCGCAGCAGCTCACCTTGGGGATGGCGTCACACCACCCAAAACACCACCGTCAGCTAGCTTCACATCTATCCTCATGATGGCCTCGCACGCCGTACATCGATCTTCTCAGCGGCATCTCATCATCGTCTTGTCGGCATCGCACCGTCGTCGTGGCAGCATCGCACTGCCATCTCCTCCTAGCGGCATCACACCGCAACCACCTGTTCGCGCGGCATCACACCGGCGAAGACCTCCTTGTCGTGGACGACGCCGTCGCAGCGCCGGACACCACCATGCACCATCTTGTCGTGGTCGACGCCGTCACAGCGCCCATCACCACATCGTCCTGCCGCACGCAGCAGCCACCTCTTGACGTGGACGGCGCCTTCGCAACGCCGATCACCACGCCATCATCACCTCGCGGCATCGCACCGAAACCGGCCATCAGCGGTATCGCACCGCTGGCAGCCATCACCTCGCACCGACGTCCTCCACCTCACATGGAGTCCACCGCGTCACCGCCGTCGCAGCCGTTGCCTCCGCCCAGCACCACGGCGGCCACCATAGCCGCCGGCACCGTCGTCGCCGCCACGAATCAACCTGGCTCTGATGCCAATTGTTGGCGCCATCTCTCCTTGCAGCGCCGCTCCTTCTTCTACCTCGAGTTGCCTCTCACAACTCTCTTCTCCCTCTCACACAATTCTCTTGTGTTTTCTCTCAAGAACTCTCTCATGAACACACACACACGCACGCATATACCAAGGAAGAGGAACGGCTTTGCCAGAGACACTCCCTTGGTGAACCACAATGGCTACATGGTTTCTCTGCTCAGCCCTCTCGGCCTCACTTCATTACTCAGTATGCAACATGTATATATACATCAGGTGCTGGACTCACGCACGCACTACCAGCCACCTTAACCGGTCACTAACAGCACCCTCCACGCACTAACCCATTCGCCAACTGACTAGCTACATGCACGCCCATGTCAATCACTAACAAACTCACGCATGCACTGACTCTTGACTCGGCTAGCACCACGCACACATGCAGCTACAGCCTCACATACTCTAACTAATTCTGACTTGGCCAAATCACTTGGCTCAACCTGAATGAGCAGCCCGTCACGCTCCAGGCACGGTCGCATCTTGCCGCATCACACGGTGTTGCCTTATCGCATAGCAATATCGACATCTCCTCGTGCTCGCCGCGTCGCACGGCAGCCTGACATCTCATCTTCTCCGTGTGCCTCCGCTGAAGCTTCACCGGACTAGCTACTCTCTAACCTATCCTACATGCACAACGAAAGCAAACTAAATATGCAGATACATGGAATCAAGATTAAGTCTAACACTTTCATCTCATGTCCGAGAGAAGCGTACCTTTAGGCTGGTTGTAATGGGGAGTATCATATACTAGTATCATGCATATGATCCTAGTATATGATACTATCTCCCTAATGCATAGTATCATATATTAGTATCATATAGTATTTTATTTATTATCATGCATGACACATAATAGCATAGTATTATTATGATACGGTATCATGATATGATACTCAACCCTCTCTTTCTTCATTTAATTCTATGACACCTCATCAAAATTGACTAGTTGGCATGCATGATATTAGCTATGATACTCCCACTACGACCAGCCTTAGAATCCCGCTACACTTTTTTCCCAAAACTTCCTGACTTTCACGCCATGCCCTGGTAATCTTTCCTTGATGGAATTAATTGCCCCGAGCCGAATTGACCCTGGTCCCCATCCATCATGCCTCGTTCCCACACAGATTCGTGCTCATGTTCCTATCGCCGCCCATCTCTCCGCCAACCCCGGCC
This sequence comes from Triticum aestivum, assembly GCF_018294505.1. Taxonomy (NCBI): domain Eukaryota; kingdom Viridiplantae; phylum Streptophyta; class Magnoliopsida; order Poales; family Poaceae; genus Triticum; species Triticum aestivum. The sequence continues at coordinate 779,659,703 of NC_057801.1, forward strand.
CTCTACGGCCTCTGTACGACCTCCGCTCCACCTAACCGGTACGCCCTACCTCCCAGCCGATGACCTTGCAAACTCCGCGTCGTGCTCATCACCACCACAACCAGGCCCTCTACTCCATACAGCCATGGACTGTGGTCCACCTTGCCGGAGTACCTACCATCTCAGGAATGAAACCATCACGACTAGACTACCACATGATTCGCTCACCCCATTCCCATCAGGCATAGGGTTTGAGTCACCTCTCTTAATAATGTTTAATTTCTGCATCGCTACATTATTTTGGCATATTTGTGTTATGATACATTAGTGAAATCTCTCTCTATGTCATCACTTTGGTTTTATAACGAGTCTGACAGGGTGAAATGGTATCATACATTCTGGATTTGATCGCTAAACCATCCATATTTTTCTTTGAAATTGGTATGTGCATTGTACAAATATGCCTCCTCTCTTGGCGACAAAACTAATTTTTGTTTCATTTTCATATTTACTTACTTCCAAGCCACACTACTTATGTGTTTACTGCAATTATTTGTCATGCTTCTACAATGTAAAAGTATTGGTTTGTTTGGCTTTCTTGCAGAGATCATGTATTACTGTAGAATAGGTACGTGATGCAATCAGGAAAAAACCATTTTCGGTACACTTGCTACTAAGGTCAATTGCTTCTTGAATCTGCCCAACCTTACAGAACCCCCTTGATCAATGTGTTAACTGTCACTATGTTAGCAAGAGAGCCTCGAAGCATGGTGAAATAGAGATATCTTTAGCTTTATCCAGTTTGCCTTCAGTGGTAAAATAATCAAGAAAACAATTATAAGTATAATTGTTTGGAAGGAAGTGACTGGATAACATTTCTTTGCAAAGGAGCTCTACACTGCTCAAATGCCCTGACTTGCAGAGATTGTTAACTAAAACTGTACATGTGCCGGTATTTGGAAAGCAGCCATCAACAATCATGTTATCCCAAGAGTTTAAAGCTTGGACCATATTTCCTTCTTTTGAGTGCACGTCAATCATGCATGTATGGAACACATTTTCTAGCCTGACACTTTTTTCTGTCATCTCCCTCAATAACACGCATGATTTTTCCGTATCATGCAGTTTCAAGGTTGTATACACAATAATGGTAGAGCTAACAAGATCAAGATTGATTCCCTGCATTGCCATCTCACTCCAGACATGGTATGCTTCGGTCAACCTTCCTTCTCTGCAAAATCCATGCATAAGTGTGGTTAGGCTAAATTTGTTTAGAGAGCACTCGTTTTCTAAGTTAGCAACAAATTCCTTTGCTTTCAACGCATGACTGGTCAACCATAATCCACTTATCAATGGTCTATATGTGTCATTGTCAGGTGTGAGGCCCCTATCTATCATTTGGTCATATAACTGGAATACCTTTCTTATATTGCCTACCAGGAAATACCCTTCTATCATAACATTATAAGTTGCTTCATTTGGTACTAGGTTGCTGTCAATCATCTCATTAAACAACCGAGAAGCTTCATCCATCTTTTTATCCTTGCACAAACCTTTGATAAGTCTTGTGTATTGAATTCATCCACCAGCCAACTCATCCAAAAGTCCGAACTAATGAAGGGAGGCGGACAATATATTTCAACACTCCCCCTCATGTGTAGACTATTTTAGTCCTTAGACGTAGGTTCGATGTAGGCCACAGAATCATTTTATTTAATACTGCGTTGGCAGGATCTTGAACTCAAGTCCACTTGGCTCTGATACCATATTGAATTCATGCACTAGTCAATTCATCCAAAAGTCCGAACTGATGGAGGGAGGCGGGCAATATATTTTAACACTGTGAATGTATAAGTATTCCATGCAGCACCCTTCTCATCCATCTCTCTATGGAGTTCCATGGCACTGGACAATATGAAGCTACATTTAGTGTCACTCCGATCTCAGCCATCTCATCCAGGAAGCCCATCGCCCTATCTAAATCATCATGTTTGTAGCAACCATTAATCAAAGAATTGTACGGATAGACTGTCACTTTGACACCCTTCTCCCTCATCCCATCGAACATGTGAAGTTCATCCTCCATCATCCCCCTTTTTGAAAGTGAATGTATCAATATAGGATAAGTCACCTCATTTGGCTCCAGACCCCTTTCAACCATCTCACTGAAAAGCCGATCTGCCTCGCAAAACATACCGCTCTTGCAGAGGTTATCATGCAATGCATTATATGCAAATGTGTTGGGCACCACGCCCAACTCACCCAACTAACAAGCTAAACTGAAAGCCTCCTGAACTTTCCCTCTCTTTTGTAGCTCATCAAGCATAAATGAGCAATTGGCCTCTGATGGCACAAACCCCAGCCTGTCCATGTCATATTTCATTCTCAATGCCATTTCCAACTCCTACGCCCGTCAAAACCCATAGACGAGGGTACAGTAAGTCACTTCATCAGCTGTAATTCCTCTGGCCACCATGCTGTTCTTTACCTCCACCACATCCTGAATTGCGTGCGGGGAGGAGGAGGGGGACGGTGAGGGAGGGGCGGAGATGAAGGAGAGCGCGAGGAGGGAAACGCAGAGCGGGGAGATAAGAGGCAGCAGGAGGACGAAGCGGCGGGAGAGATTGTCAGTGGCACAGGCGGGGAGCTACCGCAGATTCAAAGAAAAGGCCCACTTGCAAGCCTCGCCTTTCAGTTCGGCTTTCAGTTCTTCTTAATAGCGTTCCACGACACGATTTTTGTGTCTGTTTTGGCATAGGCCACAAAAAAAGTTATTTTTTCGTGAAACTTTATGCACACATATAGAACATGAGACGTATCCGTGCAACCTTTTTCAGATTTTGTTTAGCATTTATAAATGTATTTTTCGAAGTGGGTTCATATGTACCCGGGTTTATCCATGCACTTCTCATTCTAATATGGAGTATATATGAAGCAAAATGAGTGAATCGACACTAAAATACGTCTATATTCATCTGTATGTCATCCATATTCAAATCTCTATAAAGACTTATATTTATGAACGAGGGAGCAGACATAATAGCACTGTGAATGGATCCTACGAGATATAGATATTTATAATAGCATTAAATGGATACCTTCTTAAAGATAGTTTATATATTTATAAATTAAGGACAGTAAAGTGGTCAGATCTTTTTAATTATAACCACATTGAATTGTAGCATCATTATAGATATGATAAACTAAACGATACCACCATTGTAGATACAGGTATAAGTCTTTTCAGAGATTCTAATACGGATTACATACGGAGCAAAATGAATGAATCTACACTCTAAAATACATCTACATACATCCTTAGATAGTCTTTCTTAAAATATCAAAAAAGACTCATATTTAGAAATGAAGGGAGTACAATTTAAATATACTTCCCACCCAACTATGTCATCATAGATATAGATAGATATAAATATATTAAATAGATACCATCTGAACTTAAGGACAATGATATGGCCTGATTTTTGTTATATTTGAGTGAACCAGGACTAAATGTTCTTTAGCTACAGATCTATAAGATACCATCATGTGCATCTGGATGCCCAAACAGAAATGAGAACCAGAAGTTTGAGCCTGACCATATGGAGGGGAACACTATTTTTCTTTGCCTTATGATGCTTGTGCTGCTGGGACATTCAACTCAGGCTCGTAAGAAATAATTCTCCGTGTCCCTATATATGTTTCTCTTATCCTTCTATAAGCGGAATAGAACTGCACAAGTTTCTTAGTTTGGATTTATCTTACTAATGTATGTTCTTCTCCACAGGGAATTGCTATACCGAGCGTGCTTACTGGAGTCTCATTTTTTGTGAAGGTAAACCTTGCCATGCAAAATGCACGAAGAAGTGGGGAAAGCTCCTTAATCGTTCCTATTGTATAACTGAAGGATATTTCAAAATCTCTTGTAAATGTCTAGTCTGTGATTTATGAGTATATCGAGTTGGACTTTGCCATCATGTAAAACAATAAAAAATGATGTCTAGTAATGAAACATTATGGTGACATGCATGTGATATTCTATTTGATTTTATTTTCCTGTTCATAATCTTATATTTGATAATAATTTTTGCATGGAATGGAGGTTCATATAACCATATAAAACACAAACAAACCAAGTGCATTGCACGGGTAGTCCTTGTGGTGGAGCGGATGGTGCGGACATATGAACGCATCTTGGCGAGTGAAATCTGAAATAACCCCAAGGTTGTAGAGGCTGACACAAATATATTCCTAAAGTAGATACCCTGTATTTACAGATCCCTATCAGTCCCGACCCTACATGAGTAAAATCTTGTTCGGTGTAACCGGAAAGCTGCGATCGCAGCCGGGATTGATTTCTACAGTGACTTACTACATGGGCCCATCTATGATATGCATGTCACGAGTTCACGCCCCCAACCGATTAGGTGCGGTGCATCTTGACAAGTGAAGTCTGAAATAAACCCCAAGATTATAGAAGCTGACACAAATAAATCCTCACCTTCAAATCCTAACGTTGATACCCTGTATTTACATATCCCGGTCAGTCCCGACCCTAAGTAAAATCTTGTTCGTGTAACTGGAAAGCTACGATCCCAGCCGGGATTGATTTCTACCGTGACTTACTACATGGGCCCACTTATGATATGCATGTCACGAGTTCACGCCCCCAACCGATTAGGTGCAGTGCAGCGGTGACCGACAGCAGCGCCAATGAGTTCCTCAACTATGTGCAGCACCTGGGCAAGCCCGACTCGATGGCGACCGTGGTCAACGACATGAGCGATGGCTGAGGGAATCTTCTGACCAAGCTCAAGAGAAGACTGCACTACAGGGGCAAATTTGACAAATTTGACCCGCGAGCGAAATCAGATCACAGAATAAACTGTCCGTAAAACTATTTCACGCGCCTGACCTTTTTGTGTGACGCCCGAGACGAAGGCGTCACACTACACTGTGCAACGCCTCACAGATAGACGCTACACGTTTGGCTAGCGTTGCACCCCAGACTGCCTAAAAATTGCTATAGAATACCCCTGGTAACTTATGTAAAAATAGCACGGTAAGTTGCATACCGCAAACGCGGTAAATTGTGTAGCCGAGGCATGGTAACTTTTGACCCAAAAAAAGTTATCAGAAACATACCAGCATGGGATCTATTTTCAAAGATTCGCGAGAAATCTTTTATATGTAAACAGTTTTTGCATTAGACCGACGGTTTGAGCTACAAACATTTTGAATTGTTGGAATGCGGGAGAATCTAGGATGACATCAATTTTTGGTCATCTAGTGGATGTATGTAATTAGATGAAGGAATGAACGTGAATGAAGAGTGAGTCACTCTAATACATGCATGCATGTAATTATATGGAAGAAATGATGTGTGTGGTAGTTTTGCTATCTGCCACACATGTGCGAAATATCACAGTCCGTATAGTATCTCGCTTTACTAAAACATGACAGGAAGTACAAGACCTACAGTTAGATTGTGGTTTACAAAAAAGTTAGATTGTGCACCTGAAAGAAGAAATTACATATTCTGGTTGCCCCAGATTGTCCATGCAGTAACTGCTTAGGGCACTCCTCAGTGTGATGTGAGCCGGACTACTCAGGTAAAGGATAACATCGAAAACGGTGGCCCTAAACATCAGGTGTCCCGCAGTATAGTATGTAGTATCTCGCTTGCTGCTCATCGGAGAAGTCCTTCAGAAAAGAGATCTATATGTGTGCCAGTTCGATTGCACCCCTTTCTCAATCATATAATTTGGATATTCCCAAACCCTTCTCAAGTTCAGCATGAACATTGCACCCCGTATCAGAATATTGTATGCTACAATGTCAGGCTTCAATCCCTTTGTACTGCATTTCATTCCAGCTCAAACGCTTTAGTTGTATCACGCTTCTTGCAGAGCTCATGTATTACTATAGAATAGCTAATGCAATCAGGAAAAAACCATTTTTGGTACACTTGCTATTAAGGCCAATTGCTTCTTAAATCTGCCCAACCTTATAACTTGCTTCATTTGGTACTAGCTTGCTGTCAATCATCTCATTAAACAACCGAGAAGCTTCATCCATCTTTTTAACCTTGCACAAACCTTTGATAAGTGCTGTGAACGTATAACTGTTCCATGCAACACCACCTTCTCATCCATCTCCCTGTGGAGTTCCATGGCACTGGGCAGACCCCCTTTTCTACAGAAACCAGTAAATAGTGGAGAATATGAAGCTGCATTTAGTGTCACTCCGATCTCAGCCATCTCATTCAGGAAGCCCATCGTCCTGTCTAAATCATCCTGTTTGCAGTGACCATTAATCAAGGAATTGTACGGATAGACTATCACTCTGACACCCTTCTCCCTCATCCCATCGAACATGTCAAGTGCATCCTCCATCATCCCCCTTTTTGAAAGTGAATGTATCAATATAGGATAAATCACCTCATTTGTCTCCAGACCCGTCTACCATCTCACTGAAAAGCCGACCTGCCTCGCAAACACATACCGCTCTTGCGGACGAGGCGGAGGACGCGAGGGAGAGTAGGAGCAAGGCGGAGTGTGGGGAGGGGGAGGGGGACGGCGAGGGAGGGGCGGAGATGAAGGAGAGCACGAGGAGGGGAACGCAGAGCGTGGAAGGTGGGGAGGCAGGAGAAGGACGAAGTGGCGGGAGAGATTGTCAGCGGCACTAACAAGGGCGGGGAGCTACCGCAGATTCAAAGAAAAGGCCCACTCGCAAGCCTCGCCTTTCAGCTCGGCTTTCAGTGCTTCTAAATAGCGTTTTACGACACGATTTTTTTTGTCTTTTTTGACATAGGCCACAAAAAAAATTATTTTTTCGTGAAACTTTATGCACACACCTAGAACATGAGACGTATCCGTGCAATCTTTTTCAGATTTTTTTTAGCATTTAGAAATGTGTTTTTCAAAGTGGGTTCATATGTATCCGGGTTTTATCCATGCACTTCTCATTCTAATATGGAGTATATACGAAGCGAAAGAAGTGAATCGACACTCTAAATTACATCTATATTCATCTGTATGTAGTACATATTCAAATCTCTATAAAGACTTATATTTATGAACGAGGGAGTAGACATAATAGCATTGAACAGATACCTTCTTAAAGATAGTTTATATCTTTATAAATTAAGGACATTATGAGTGAACCAAGACTAAATGTTCTTTAGCTACAGATCTATAAGATACCATCATGTGCATCTGGATGCCCAAACAGAAACGAGAATCAGAAGTTTGAGCCTGACCATATGGAGGGGAAAACTATTTTTCTTTGCCTTATGATGCTTGTGCTGCTGGGACATTCAACTCACGCTCGTAAGAAATAATTCTCTGTGTCCCTATATATGTGTCTCTTATCCTTCTATAAGCAGAATACAACTGCACAAGTTTCTTAGTTTGGATTTATCTTACTGATGTATGTTCTTCTCCACAGGGAATTGCTATACCGAGCGTGCTTACTGGAGTCTTTTTTTTTGTGTGAAGGTAAACCTTGCCATGCAAAATGCGCGAAGAAGTGGGGAAAGCTCCTTATTCGTTCCTATTGTATAACCGAAGGATTTTTCAAAATCGCTTGTAAATGTCTACTCTGTGATTTATGAGTATATCGAGTTGGACTTTGCCATCATGTAAAACAATAAAAAATGATGTCTAGTAATAAAACATTATGATGACATGCATGTGATATTCTATTTGATTTTATTTTCATGTTTATAATCTTTTTTTTCGAGAGTACGCCAAAGGCGTACCATATTTTTATAAAAGGCAGAAGACAATTACAAGAAGCTATAACTCGTTACGAACAACAAGTGTAGTCAAACACCACATCCAAGCTAATCCGAAGAAAAGCCTCCGCACACATTACATACACAACACAAAGGCGCCTGCCCTAACCAAAGCAACATGGCCGCGTCGCGACCAACACCGATCATCTCGAAGAGCAACAACTTCAATTGGACTACCCTAGTCGACACACCAACCACCCTTGAATGCCGAAGAGGAGATGGCGAGTAGTTGGCGGGACTCGGCTGGTCCCAAGAAAGCCACCGTCTTGAGCTCACCGACAATGGCGTACATTGCGCCCAGAACCTCCAGTCGGACTAACGACAAGCACCGGAGGACCGCGTTACAGAATCACCAAGCCATGTCTCCACACCCGATGCTCCCAACAGAGAAACGACGCAACAACGCCGCCATCGCCAGTCCAAGACCTAGGCTTTCGCCTGGAGACGACAATCCGAACAAGAGGGGGAAGATGGCGACACCGTAGCAACGCCTCCAAGGAGGTGAACGATACCCATAGGCGTCATCGTCGCCAGCACCGACCAAAGACGGGCAGGATTTTCATCCGTAATGTCGCCCACCTCCCATCCCTCGCAACGAATTGGGCCACTCATCTGTAAAGGATCACACCGCCGCCGCCGCAGCACCTCGCCATCATGGATGTAACATTGCAGAACACCGACGCCCAGCACGGCCGAGGGCACTCAGACCATCATCCACCTCCCGCACGGCCGGGGAAAGCAACTCCAGACCACCTTCCCGACCCAAAACCAACACGGCCAGGGGCCGCCGGTGCCTCAAGCAATGGCTGAACGCGCCACTCCTGCCGGACAGCCACGCACAGAGAGCAACCTTGACACCTGGAACCCAAGAACAAAGGATGGAGCTCCCTGCCGAGAGCCGCTGTTCCGAGCTCAATCTCAGATCCAACACCGCTCCATTTCCTCCGCCTTCCACTCGCCAGCAGCAGCCCCCACACCGGCTTCACCAGGAGGCACAATGCACCCCGTCCACCGCAGCAGCTCCCGACCGCCGCTAGCGCAGCCCAACTGGCCGAGATTTGGTACCTCCATGACCGGGCGCGCCGTCGCCTCCGAGATCCGCCGCCTCCATGACCGGGAGGGCCGCCGCGCACCAACACCTCCTTCACAAGCCCGCGGCCGTGCTCCGCCTCCCCATGCGCACCTCGCCGCCTGCCACGCCACCCACCTCATCGCCGGAGCGACCACCGTGCCGCCCGCATGACGCCACTCCCCCGCGCGTGGGAGGCCCGTCGAGGCGCGCCAGACTTCGCCCGCCGCCTTTAACGGCCGGGCGCCGCCACCGCCGCCGGCGCCGGCGGCAGCGACGGCCAGGGGAGCTCGAGGAGGGGGGCGCTCGCGGGACTAGGGTTAGCGCCTCCGGAGCCGCCCGCGCGAGCGGCTCGGGAGGAAGGGTTATCCCTGTTCATGATCTTATATTTGATAATAATCTTTGCATGGAATGGAGGTTCATATAAGTATATAACCATATTTAAAACACAAACGAACCAAGTGCATTGCACGGGTAGTCCTTGTCTGGGAGCGGATGGTTTTTTTTTGGAAAAGGGGGAACTCCCCGGCCTCTGCATCAAGAGTGATGCATACAACCATCTTATTAACTAAGCAACAAAATGTGCGTACAAAGTTCCATATTCTCAAACTGAAAACAACAAAAAGCAGCCCACACAGAGCACAGAAGGCTAGAAACACTAACTAGCCAAAAAAGAGCCACAACCGGCTGGTGCGGACATATCGGACATATGGGCGCATCTTGACAAGTGAAGTCTGAAATAAACCCCAAGATTATAGAAGCTGACACAAATAAGTCCTCACCTTCAAATCCTAACGTTGATACCCTGTATTTACATATCCCGGTCAGTCCCGACCCTAAGTAAAATCTTGTTCGTGTAACTGGAAAGCTACGATCCCAGCCGGGATTGATTTCTACCGTGACTTACTACATGGGCCCACTTATGATATGCATGTCACGAGTTCACGCCCCCAACCGATTAGGTGCAGTGCAGCGGTGACCGACAGCAGCGCCAATGAGTTCCTCAACTATGTGCAGCACCTGGGCATTCGATGGCGACTGTGGCCAACCACATAAGCGATGGCTGAGGGAATTTTCTGACCAAGCTCAAGAGAAGACCGCGCTGCAGGCGGACTCGTACGTCCGACCTGCTGAGTGTGCCGGACGCGGTCGGCTCGGCCGTCAACTTTGCGGGGCAGCTAGCTCCTCCTTCCAACGAGCCACATATTCAGCCAAACCAGACGTCCGAGCCCGCGCTGGTGAGTCAAGTCCTCGGGCCGGTGGCCGCCATGGCCGCTGCTTCCGGATATTAAGCGCTCGTAGTCGTAGCAGTTCTGCTTGCGGCTACTAATATCATTCTCACTGTGCTTTGTTTTGCTGTTCATCGTCGCAATGTATAGCACTTTGCTTCGGACAATTAGTTCTGGTCTAATCTGGTCACGGGTTATGTATCGGCGTGGCAGACATGATGTAAGGGTGGTTCCCACTACCGCTGAGTCTGTTTACCCAGGTATTAGCTCTACAAATCGAGTGCTTATGTTATCGTCTATCTCAGCACCGTTTTCACCATTTGATTCCTCGCACCGAGATCTTTAAAACTAGATCCCATATTGATAGGTTTTGATGAAGCCGTTTCCGATAGGCACGGCTGTGCCTCTCGCGCAAGAAAATCCGTGCCTCTTGCGGAACTAAAACCGTACCTCTCACAGAAAAAAAAGAGAAAGCGTGTTTTTTTCGTTTCGGAGAGGCAGGTCATGCCTCACGTGGAAGCAAAACCGTGCATGTCGCGAAAATAAAAAAGATTAAACGTATTTCTTTTCGTTTTCGAGAGGCACGGCCCTGCCTCTCGCGGAAACAAAACAGTGCCTCTCGAGGAAGAAAAACCATGCCTCATAGAAAAAAAAAGTGAAAACATGTTTTTTTCGTTTTCGAGAGGCAAGGCCGTGCCTCTCGTGGAAATAAAACCGCGCCTTTTAAGGAAGAGAAAAAATGCATTTTCGCAAAAAAAGAAAATTGTTTTCCTAAAAGCTAAGAAAGACCGGTGAAAAACCGAAAAGTTTAAAAAATTGGGAAAACCCCATATAAAAAGACGAACATGCGGTAACAAATAGAAAAAAAATCCGAAGTGGGTGCCCAGGTGGCGACACGTGGCAGTGGCTGAGAGCGCGCCAAATGGCGCGCCCTCCGTCCCATCACAAGTGATTTTATTACGAGGCTCACGGAGGAGGGCTCATTAACCAGGTGCTCCCGGTTTTGGGAATCTTCTATAGGGTTCCTGAACCGGGCTTTACTTGTTGTTTCTACTTCTGGTTTTTCTGGATTTTTCTTTTCTTTGTTCTCTTTATTTCTTTCGTAATTTCAAAGAATTCATAAAAAAAACCAGGCTTTCAAATTTTGTTGAACATTAATTCTGTTCACTTTCTTAAAAAAATGTTTGGATTCCAAAAATTTCTTCACATTTTTTTAGGAATTTCAATATTTTATTCATGTTGTATTAAGCTTTGTTCACTTTTCTCTAAAATTGTTCATATTTTCCAAGAAAAATAGAAATTCATTTTTTTCCTGAATTTCCATAAATGTTTTTTAACTAAAAATATAAAATCGGAAATTTTCAAAAATTGTTTTCATTTTCCTAATTCTTCATGTTTCCATGTAATGTTCAGTTTTCCAAAAATTGTTAATGATTTAGAAAACAAATCACGCTTTTTAAAAATTGTTTTAAAAAATATTTGTATTTTTGAATTATTTTTTGGAATTTCAAAAGATGATTTGTGCTTTTGATTTTTTTCTCCAGAATTTCAAAGGATGTTCCTGTTATCAAGGTTTGTTCTCAAAATACAAACAATGTTTGAGATTTTTCAAAAATAGTTTCTGTTAAACAATTCATGTTTTTTTCAAAAAGTTTGAATTTTAAAGTTTGTTCGAGTTGTTCAAACAATTGTCAGATTTTCAAACATATCACTTTTCAAAAATTGAAGGAAAAGATAAAAAACAAAAAACGCCATGATTCTGCGTTTAACTTTGTTCTTAAACTTATGCATTCGTCTTTAGGCTTTAGCCATGAACGCTTGTTAAGTCGACAGGTTTACCTACTCTCCTTTCGATCAATAGGTCTATGGATCAAATCCTAGCTAGATCGTGTTATTCTTTTTTATCTTTTTAGACAATCAAATTGTTGCGCTACACTACACGCGCGATCGCCATCAGATGAAGTTGAGCCAAGGTTCAGGATCCATGCACAAGTCTACGGGACTCCATGCACACGTCTACACGATTGATGCAATTAAAGTTGAGGAGTACGTGGTCAATACGTGGGAGGTTGTTAGGAATATGCAACATGTATTTCAATAGGGTCACATGTACAGATGCAAGACATATACAAGAAATCCCTTATACAATGGAGTAAATACAAAAAGCTACATGGCTATGTGTATACTACTGTAACACCCCCTCAAACTCAGGATGGATTAACAACAATGAATTTAGAAAGATAGAAATCATGTTGTGCTCTAGTTTGAGCCTTCATAAACAAATCCGTCAACGGTGACTCCGAAGGCACATATTGAAGAGCAATAACCTATAGTTCGGTTTAACTGGAAAGCTACGATCCAAGCCGGGATTGATTTCTACAGTGACTTACTACATGGGCCCACCTATGGTATTGCATTTCACGAGTTCACACCCCCAACCGATTAGGTGCGGTGCAGCGGTGACCGACAGCAGCGCCGACGAGTTCCTCAACTATGTGCAGCACCTGGGCAAGCCCGACTCGATGGCGACCGTGGTCAACGACATGAGCGATGGCTGAGGGAATCTTCTGACCAAGCTCAAGAGAAGACTGCACTGCAGGGGCAAATTTGACAAATTTAACCCGCGAGCGAAATCAAATCACATAATAAACTGTCCGTGAAACTATTTCACGCGTCTGATCTTTTTGTGTGACGCACGAGACGAAGGCGTCCCACTACACTGTGCAACGCCTCACAGATAAACGCTATACGTCTGGCTAGCGTTGCCCCCCAGACTGCCTAAAAATTACTAAGTCAATATGCAGAGCCTAAGAGCTAGGCGCTGCACTGTATAGTGTGGCGCCTAGCTCTCAGGCGCTGCACTAGTGGTTGCACTATAAAATGAAGCAACCACTAGTGCAACGCCTAGAAGCTAGGCGCTGCACATTGACTTAGTAATTTTCGGATCACACGGATGCGACGCTGGCCAGGCGTGTAGCGCCTATCTATAAGGTGTTGCACAGTGTAGTGTGACGCCTTCGTGTCAGGCGTCACACAAAAAGGTCAGCCGCGTGAAATAGTTTCACGGACAGTTCATTCTGTGATTTGATTTCGTCCATAGGTTAAATTTGTCAATTTTGCCCATTGCAGGCGGACTCGTACGTCCGACCTGCTGAGTGTGCCGGACGCGGTGGGCTCGGCCGTCAACTTTGCGGGGCAGCTAGCTCCTCCTTCCACCGAGTTACTACTTTTGGGTTTGTCTTTTTTATTTGTTTTTCTTTCTTTTTTTGTTTTCCAGTTTCTTTCTTTATTTTTTCGTAATTTCCAAGAATTCACGGAAAAAATGCGAAATTTCAAATTTTGACCACTATCTTAAAAAATATTAGATTCCGAAATTTTCTTCAGTTTTTCAAAAAAATGTTCGGAATTTCAATGTTTTGTACATGTTTTAAAAAAATTAATCACTTTTTTCAAAATTTGTTCACATTTTCCAAGAAAAATCGCGTTTCTTTTTTCCTGAATTTCCAGAAATATCTTTTTTTAGTTTTGTCCATAAATTCTAAATTGGAATTTTTTTAAAGCTCTTCTATTTTTCCAAATTGTTCGTGTTTCAAGAAATGTTCAGTATTACAAAAAAATTCATGATTTAGAAAACTGTTCAGGATTTCTCATTTTATTCACATTTTTATTTCTTTTTTTTTTCTGAAATATGTTCAAAATGAAAAATGTGCTTAAAACTGAAAAGTATTCACATTTAAAAAATATCTGAATTTCAAAAAATGTTTTGCAATTTTTATAAATTTCTTAGAATTTTAAAAAATGTTCCTATTATCAAAGTTTGTTCTCCAAATTCAAAAAAATCTTCGAGATTTTTCAAAAATTGTTTCTGTAAAACAATTCACAGTTTTTCTCAATTTTTTGAATTTTAAAGTTTCTTCGAGTTGTTCAAACAATTATCAGATTTTCAAACATTACTCGCTTTTCAAAAAAATCAATGAAAAGATAAAAAAAACGCCTTGTTTCTGCATTTAACTTTGTTCTTACACTTTTGCACTTGTCTTTACTCATGAACACATGTTAAGTCGACTAGTGTACCTATTCTCCTTGCGACCAATAGGTCTATGGATATAATCCTAGCTAGATCGCGTTATTTTTTTCCGCTCGGTACAAATAGGGATGGGATCGCTAAACCATGGGCTGGCCTAGTCGGGTATATTTGCGTGCGTTGGGTCGTTATTTGTCGTTGCGTCAAATAGGAGCTCCCAGGACACACCGCGTCTCCGCCGTCTCACCAATACAGCTTGGTCCTACATAGGACGCACTATTGGCGGACCGTATTCCCCCGCACTCCCCATTTTCTAAACTCTGTTTTAGATGCTTCAGGAAAAAAAATCACGGATCCCGAGTCACAAATGTAAGGCGATGACACCGGGAGATCAGCTGGGCTCGGGCACCCAAACGCCCCTTCCGTTCTGTGAGCCCGGCTTCGGTAACCCCCCTACTTAAGCGTATAAAGAACAATATGGACCTTTGGTAAAGCGTACATACTTTCGTATGTATGATGGGTCCTCCACCGAAACGTATATGCGGGACCTCATATAAGATTACATAGACGCAAATGACTGCCGGCCCATTAGCCACGTCCCTCCAACCATAAAAATACTAAGAAAAAGGAGAGCTCACGAGGACTCGAGCCTGAGAAATCGAACTTAAGAAGCACACTGCTAGCCACTAGGCCTCGACAGTGCTTGGACTGTTACATGGTGCAAAATTTGTAAGAACGCACAAAAGTGTTCTTATATATGTAAACATTTCTAAAAAAAATCCAATTTTTCTTGAAAAAATCTGAGATTTTTTAAATGCCGAATGGCTTTTGAATTTAAGAAGAAAATTTGAAAATACGAAAAATAATTGAAAATTAAAAAAAAATAAATTTGATTTTTTTAATTTTCGAATATCTTTCGAAACAAGGCTTTTTTTAAGATTCCAGAAAAGTTTTTCAAATTCGTGAAAATTGTTTTTCATTTATAAACAAAATTGGTATAGATGAACATTTTTTGACTTTTTCTACAAATGTCGAAAAGCAGCAGCATTTTTAAATATTTCCAAACTTTTTTAAAAATCATGAATGTTTTTTCAAACTTGTTAACATTTTTGAAAATTTCCCAATTTTTTTTTAGTTTTGCGAACAATATTATGAAAAGAATAATAAAATAAGAAAAATGAGTCAAATAAATTAATTGAAAAGAAAATAAAACTAAAAATTAGGAAATTTAAAAAAATGCGTAGGCCCTGGGCTAACCAGGCAATGTCATCGCACAAATTTGAAATAACGCGTGTGCTACCTTATCTGGATTTCCCTAGTTATTTGGTTTATTTATCTAGAAAAACTAGTTTTTTGGTTTTTTTACTTCAGTTTTTATTTTACTTTTTCATTTCCATTTTTATATATTCTTTTATTTATTTATTTTGTTTTTGGTGTTTCATTAATTTCGGTTTTTCATGTTTTTCCTGTTTTATTTTTTCATATATCCAATTTCCAAAAAAATGTTCAAAAATGTAAATATTGTTCAACTTTTGTGAAAGAAAAATCATATTTCGATTTTTTTTTTTGGGGCAATGGATATCCAACCATTCCCACATCCCAGCTCTGCTACTATCTTATCCCTGAAAATGGAACCTGGATGCCGATTGAGGACCTCTAGAAAGTGAAGGATCAGTCCTTAGGACTGACTGGACATGTTAGGTATCTCCATCATTATTAGTTACGTTCTTTGCCATGATCCTAGAAGCAGTAGATAAACTTGTCATGCAGTGAAAACCAAATGATAGATGCTAAAACATGGCAAAGTTTACCTAAATAAGAAACAAGAAAGAAGTTTGTGTATTAGTGGTTTGGAAAGCTTTTACCATTACACCCACTACAGGCAGCAGCTTGTACTTCATACACACAAATAGTGACAGAGAAATCATGTGAGGTGCAGATTGCAGATAATGTAAGATCCTTGTAAATTACCGCAGTTCCCGTATAAGTACTACTTCTGTATATAATATCAACTAAAGATATGGTGTACATACATAGTACATTAGTTATATGGCAATAACTTCGCCAGGCTGATTTGTTGATATTTATTCTTATGATAATATGTTGGAATGGTTTTCCTGCCTAAGAGGGAAAAGGTTACGGAAAATGTTTCCCACAAAAATATCATGCTTACAAAATAGAAATGCCTAGAGACCATAAAAAACAATCTTTTTAGTGAATCATTTGATCAATGTCTTTCATGTGTTCTTGTCTCATACAAAACTCCTTTATTCTTTCTGATTAATAACCTCCATGACAAGTTCACTACAACACGAGGTGGTTAGATTGAAGCCTACTGTCCCCGTAAATTAAATCCCTAGAGGGCATCAATGTTGTCAGTGACCTGTTCCTCGTTGGGCCCTCGGCCACCATCCAGCCCACGAGGCTTACATGGACTATAAATCTTTATCTATATCTATACCTACTATTAAGCAAGGGCAAATATATAAGGTCAAGTACGAGAAGCTTCTGGACTGGTGTGCGGTGTGCGACATGCTTGGACACCTCTTCAAGGAACATGGAACAGACATCCACCCTCCCTCAGCTCTTGTCTTTAAGGAGCTCAGCGCGTCTTGGTTCATGAGGAACGGTAGCGGCCCTGGTGGCGGCCGTGGTAGCAGGGGGGGGGCATAGAGGAGGCCGTACTGGAAGGAACGGGGGTAGACGCCCTCAGTATGATGAGACTGACAAGGAGCAAACTGAACAAGATTTGGAGATGCTTGATGCTGAGAGAATTAGGAAGAGGGGGTCGGAACCAGCGGTGCACCAAGGCCAGGTGGTGCCCCCAATCTCTGATCAGACATCGACAGTGACTAAAGGGACTGTGCTTGCATTAACTCCCCCGGCGGTGCCCACCGGCCCAAGCGCAATACAGGAGTCAAAGAGAGCAAAGACAGGGGCGGAGACGGAGAAGGTTTCAGCGGTGAAGACCATGTTACTGAGCAAGATCGACTCAAAGTTGGCGGGCCCGAGTGACGGGCACCGCCGAGCCCAATGAGTGTACTCTGTTGGAACTGCCGCGGTGCGGGCAAAGCCGCGACAGTTTGTGAACTTCGCAAATTCGCGAGGAAATTTGCCCCTACCCTGTTGTGTATCGTAGAAACCCAGCTTGAAGGCTCAAGGGTAGAAGCTTTAGCAGGAACTCTTGGTTATGAACATGGTTATGCAGTTAGTAGTCGTGGTAGAAGTGGTGGAATTGGTATGTTTTGGAACAATGAAATAAATGTCAAGATTTTGGGTTACTCTGACTATCACCAAGATTGCTCGGTCCTTGAACCGGGTGATGATCCCTGGAGGTTAACTGTAGTATATGGCGAAGCTCAAACCCACTTGAGACACCAGACGTGGGACACGTTAAAAAAAATCAGCACTTTGAGCAACCTCTCCTGGCTTTGTGTTGGTGATTTCAATGAAGTGCTATGTCCAGAAGAACACGTAGGAGTCGGACAGCGCAGCAATGCACGAATCCAAGCTTTCAGAGATGCCGTCAATGTTTGCATGTTGCTAGACATTGGTTTTGCTGGTATTCCATGGACCTTCGAAAAGAAGGTCACGAGAGGAACATTTACTAGGGTACGCCTCGACAGAGCCCTGGTCTCGGCTGAGTGGCACGCCCGCTTTCCCTTGGCTGATCTCACACATCTAGTTGCAGCTATGTCAGATCATAGCGCTATCTTGGCAAGAATGAATAGAGAGCAAAGGAATAACCCAAGGCCAAACTCGTTTAAATACGAGGTCATGTGGGAGGGCCATGAATCCTGGTGCAGCAAGATTTCGAAGGCATGGGCCAACCCCTGAGCCACCACCAGGGTAGAAGAACTCGGAGCCAAACTTGCAGCGCTGTCACAAGACTTGGGGCGATGGAATAGGGACACATTTGGGAGTGTTCGCAAAGAGATTAAACAGTTGAACGGGGGGGGGGGGGAGGGGGGGCATGAGAAACTTAGATCAGATGCTAGCCGAACCGCGCCAACACACGTTGAACTCAAGATGAATGAAAAGCTGGTGGAGCTGTATCATAGGGAGGAAGTCATGTGGAGGAAGAGATCAAGGGTGGAATGGCTTACCGCGGGAGACAGGAATACCAAGTTCTTTCACCTACGGGCAAGCATTCGCCGGAAGAAGAATATGATCAAACCTTTGCAAAATTCGCTAGGGGTGCTAACAGATGATCCGGAGGAGTTGAAGGCCATGGTAAATGATTTCTACAAAACTCTATATACCACGGAGGGTGTGAGCAACATGGAGACGGTTTTAGACAGTGTCCCATCTAAAGTAACGGCGGATATGAATGTGATGTTGTGTGCCCCTTATTCTAATGATGAGGTTAAGGAAGCTTTGTTTCAGATGTTCCCGAACAAGGCGTCGGGTCCCGACGGCTTTTCCGCACATTTTTATCAGCGACACTGGGATCTTTGTGGCGCAGAGGTGACTGAGGCAGTGTTACAGATTGTTAGAGGGGAGGAGAGCCCGGAGTGCATCAACGACACTATCCTTGTTCTTATTCCCAAGGTAACAAACCCTTCCATCTTGTCCTAGTTTAGACCTATTAGCATATGTGATACGTCTCCAACGTATCTATAATTTTTGATTGTTCCATGCTATTATATTACCTGTTTTGGATGTTTATGGGCTTTATTTTACACAATTATATCATTTTTGGACTAACCTACTAACCGGAGGCCCAACCCGTGTTGCTGTTTTTTGCCTATTTCAGTATTTCGAAGAAAAGGAATATCAAACGGAGTCCAAACGGAATGAAACCTTCGGGAGCGTGATTTTTGGAACGAACGTGATCCGGAGGACTTGGAGTGCAAGCCAAGAAGCAGCCGAGGCGGCCACGAGATAGGAGGGCGCGCCCAGCCCACATGGGCGCCCCCTGTCTTGTGGGCCCCTGGAGCGGCCACCGACGTACTTCTTCTTCCTATATAATCCTACATACCCCAAAAACATCCAGAGAGCCACCAAAGAAATATTTCCGCCACTGTAACCTTAAGTATCAGCGAGATCCCATCTTGGAGCCGTCGCCGGCGTTCTGCCGAAGGGGGAATCCACCACGGAGGGCTTCTACATCAACACCATAGCCCTTCCGATGAGTTGTGAGTAGTTTACCATAGACCTTCGGGTCCATAGTTATTAGCTAGATGGCTTGTTCTCTCTTTTTGGATCTCAATACAATGTTCTCCCCCTCTCTTGTGGAGATCTATTCGATGTAAACTCTTTTTGAGGTGTGTTTATCGAGATCCGATGAATTGTGGGTTTATGATCAAGTTTATCTATGAATAATATTTGAATCTTCTATGAATTCTTTTATGTATGATTATGTTATCTTTGCAAGTCTCTTCGAATTATTGGTTTGGTTTGGCCTACTAGATTGATCTTTCTTGCCATGGGAGAAGTGCTTAGCTTTGGGTTCAATCTTGCGGTGTCCTTACCCAATGACAGAAAGGGTTGCAAGGCACGTATTGTATTGTTGCCATCGAGGATAAAAAGATGGGGTTTATATCATATTGCTTGAGTTTATCCCTCTACATCATGTCATCTTTCTTAATGCGTTACTCTGTTCTTATGAACTTAATACTCTAGATGCATGCTGGATAGCGGTTGATGTGTGGAGTAATAGTAGTAGATGCACGCAGGAGTCGGTCTACTTGTCACGGACGTGATGCCTATATACATGATCATGCCTAGATAATCTCATAATTATTCTCTTTTCTATCAATTGCTCGACAGTAATTTTTTCACCCACCGTAATACTTATGCTATCTTGAGAGAAGCCTCTAGTGAAATCTATGGCCCCCGGGTCTATCTTTTATCATATAAGCTTTCAATCTACTTTTATTTGCATCTTTATTTTCTGTATCTATATTATAAAATACCAAAAATATATTTATCTTATCATATTATCTCTATCAGATCTCACTTTCGCAAGTGGCCGTGAAGGGATTGACAACCCCTTTATCGCGTTGGTTGTGAGTTCTTTGTTTGTTTGTGTAGGTTCGTGGGACTTGTGAGGAGCCTCCTACTAGATTGATACCTTGCTTCTCAAAAACCGAGGGAAATACTTATGCTACTGTGCTGCATCACCCTTTCCTCTTCAAGGAAACCAACACAAACTCAAGACGTAGCAAGAAGGATTTCTGGCGCCGTTGCCAGGGAGGTCTTCGCTCAAGTCAAGACATACCAAGTACCCATCACAAATCATCTCCCTCGCATTTACATTATTTGCCATTTGCCTCTCGTTTTCCTCTCCCATACTTCACCCTTGCCGTTTTATTCGCCCTCTCTTTCCTAATCTCCTCTCTTTTCCGCTTGCCTCCTTCTTCCTCCCGCTTTCGTTGGCCTTTTTTCTTTTTGCTTGTGTGTTGGATTACTTGTCTCCATGGCGCAAGATAATACCAAATTGTGTGATTTCTCCAATACCAATAATAATGATTTCCTTAGTACTCCGATTGCTCCTCTTAATGATGTTGAGTCTTGTGAAATCAATGCTGCTTTGCTGAATCTTGTTATGGAAGATCAATTCTCCGGCCTTCCTAGTGAAGATGCTGCTACCCATCTAAACAACTTTGTTGATTTGTGTGAGATGCAAAAGAAAAAAGATACAGATAATGATATTGTTAAATTGAAGTTATTTCCGTTTTCACTTAGAGATCGTGCTAAAGTTTGGTTTTCATCTTTGCCTAAAAATAGTATTGATTCTTGGAACAAGTGCAAAGATGCTTTTATCTCTAAGTATTTTCCTCCCGCTAAGATCATCTCCCTTAGGAACGATATTATGAATTTTAAACAACTTGATCATGAGCATGTTGCCCAATCTTGGGAAAGAATGAAATTGATGATTCACAATTGCCCTACTCATGGTTTGAATTTATGGATGATCATACAAAATTTTTATGTCGGTTTGAACTTTGCTTCTAGAAATCTTTTAGGTTCGGCCGCCGGAGGCACGTTTATGGAAATCACTTTAGGAGATGCTACAAAACTTCTTGATAATATTATGGCTAATTATTCTCAATGGCACACCGAACGATCTACTAGTAAAAAAGTGCATGCTATAGAAGAAATTAACGTTTTGAGTGGAAAGATGGATGAGCTTATGAGATTGTTTGCTACTAAGAGTGCTTCTATTGATCCCAATGATATGCCTTTATCTACCTTGATTGAGAATAATAATGAATCTATGGATGTAAATTTTGTTGGTAGGAATAATTTTGGAAACAATGCCTATAGAGGAAACTCTAATTCTAGACCGTTTCCTAGCAATCCCTCTAATAATTATGGAAATTCCTACAATAATTATTATGGTAATTTTAATAAGATACCCTCTGATTTTGAAAATAGTGTGAAAGAATTTATGATCTCTCAAAAGAATTTTAATGCTTTGCTTGAAGAAAAATTGCTCAAAGTTGATGATTTAGCTAGGAACGTTGATAGACTTCCGCTTGATTTTGATTCTCTTAAACTTAGATCTTCTTCTGCTAAGCATGATATCAATGAGTCTTTCAAAGCTATGAGAAGTTCCATTGATGAGTGCAAAGAAAGAACCGCTAGATTGCGTGCTAAGAAAGATTGCTTTGTAAAAGCGTGTTCTTCTAGTTTCCATGAAAATAATGATGAAGATCTTAAAGTTATTGATGTGTCCCATATTAGATCTTTGTTTTGCAATATTAATCTTGATAATAATGGACTGGATATGAGTCAACTTTATTTAGA
This sequence comes from Triticum aestivum, assembly GCF_018294505.1. Taxonomy (NCBI): domain Eukaryota; kingdom Viridiplantae; phylum Streptophyta; class Magnoliopsida; order Poales; family Poaceae; genus Triticum; species Triticum aestivum. The sequence continues at coordinate 779,681,554 of NC_057801.1, forward strand.
AGGCGTCCCAAGAATTTGGAGTTTTTAGATCTTGATGCTAAACTTGGTAAAAGTGGGATTGGAGAGGTCATGACTTTAAATAGTATTGAACCCACTATCTCGGATTTCAAGGAATTTGATTATGATAATTGTTCTTTAGAAAGTTGTATTTCCTTGTTGCAATCCGTTGTTAATTCTCCTCATGCTTATTGTCAAAATAAAGCGTTTACCAAACATATTGCTGATGTCTTGATGCAATCTTTTGATGAAAAACTTAATTTGGAAGTTTCTATACCTAGAAAACTTAATGATGAGTGGGAACCTACTATAAATATTAAAATGAAAGATCATGAGTGTTTTTCTTTATGTGATTTGGGTGCTAGTGCTTCCACGATTCCAAAAACTTTATGTGATATTCTAGGTTTCCATGATCTTGATGATTGCTCTTTAAATTTGCACCTTGCGGATTCCATTATTAAAAAGCCAATGGGAAGAATCAATGATGTCCTAATTGTTGCAAATATAAATTTGGTGCCCGTTGATTTTATCATTCTTGATATAGATTGCAATCTTTCTTGCCCTATTATTCTTGGTAGACCTTTCCTTAGAACGATTGGCGCGATTATTGATATGAAGGAAGGGAATATTAGATTCCAATTTCCATTAAAGAAAGGCATGGAGCAATTTCCAAGAAATAAAGTAAAATTACCTTATGAATCTATCATGCGAGCTACCTATGAATCAAGTGCCAAAGATGGCACTACTTAGATCTATCTTTGCTTTTATGGCTAGCTAGGGGCGTTAAACGATAGCGCTAGTTGTGAGGCAACCCAATTTTATTTATGTTTTTTTGTTTTTTTCCTGTTTAGTAATAAATTTTGCATCTACTTTCTGTTAAGATGTGTTTTCTTGTTTTAATTAGTGTTTGTGCCAAGTAGAACCTATAGGATAACCTATGATATGAGTTGATTTGATTATGCTGAAAAACAGAAACTTTGCGCTCACAAGAAAAAATTTCAATAAATCACAGAAACGAGATTTTTCATTGTTTCTTTTTGATGCTGTTCAATAAATTTTTTTTTTAGGACTTCCTATTTTGGTAGGATTTTTAAGGTTCCATAAGTTTGCGTTAGCTACAGATTGCTACAGACTGTTCTGTTTTTGACAGATTCTGTTTTTCGTGTGTTGTTTGCTTATTTTGATGCATCTATGGCTAGTAAAATAGTTTATAAACCATAGAGAAGTTGGAATACAGTAGGTTTAACAGCAATATAAATAAAGAGTGAGTTCATTACAGTACCTTATGTGGTGGTTTTGTTTTCTTTCACTAATGGAGCTTATGAGATTTCCTGTTGAGTTTTGTGTTGTGAAGTTTTCAAGTTTTGGGTAAAGCTTTGATGGACTATGGAATAAGGAGTGGCAAAAGCCCAAGCTTGGGGATGCCCAACGCACCCCAATATATTCAAGAATAGCCAAAAGCCTAAGCTTGGGGATGCCCCCGGAAGGCATCCCCTCTTTCGTCTTCGTTCATTGGTAACTTTACTTGGAGATATATTTTTATTCGCCAGATGATATGTGTTTTGCTTGGAGCGTCGTGTATTATATTAGTCTTTGCTTTTTAGTTTACCACAATCATCCTTGCTATAACACACCTTTTGGGAGAAGCCTACTTGATTGAAATTTGTTAGAATACTCTATGTGCTCCACTTATATCTTTTGAGCTTGATAGTTTTTGCTCCAGTGCTTCACTTATATCTTTAGAGCACGGCGGTGGATTAATTTTGAAGAAATTATTGATCTCTCATGCTTCACTTATATTATTTTGAGAGTCTTTTAGAACAGCATGGTATTTGCTATGGTTATAAATTGGTCCTAGAATGATGAGCGTCCAAGTTGGGTATAATAAAAACTATCATAGGAAGTGAATTGGATGCTATGATCAACTTGATACTTGATAATTGTTTTGAGATATGGAGGTAGTGATATTAAAGTCATGCTAGTTGGGTGATTATGAATTTAAAGAATGCTTGTGTTGAAGTTAGCAAGTCCCGTAGCATGCACGTATGGTTAAAGTTGTGTAACAAATTTGAAACATGAAGTGTACCTAGCTTGTGCATCCTTATGAGTGACGGTCGGGGACGAGCGATGATCTTTTACTACCAATCTATCCCCCTAGGAGAATGCGCGTAGTGCTTGCTTTTGATGACTTCTAAATTTTTGCAATAAGTATATGAGTTCTTTTAACTAATGTTGAGTCCATGGATTTTAGCACTTTTACCTTTTCACCATTGCTATCCTCTTCGGTACCGTGCATTGCCCTTTCTCACCTTGAGAGTTGGTGCAAACTTCGCCGGTGCATCCAAACCCCGTGATATGATACACTCTTTCACACATAAACCTCCTTATATCTTCCTCAAAACAGTCACCATACCTACCTATTTATGGCATTTCCATAGCCATTCCGAGATATATTGCCATGCAACTTTCCACCGTTCCGTTTATCATCATCATGACATAGATTACTTTTGTCATATTGCCATTGCATGATCATGTAGTTGACATCGTATTTGTGGCAATGCCACCATGCATAATTTTTCATACATGTCACTCTTGATTCATTGCACCATCCCGGTACACCGCCGGAGGCATTCATATAGAGCTATATCTTATTCTAATTTCGAGTTGTAATTCATGTGTTGTAATCAATAAAAGTGTGATGATCATCATTATTAGAGCATTGCCCAAAAAGAAAAAAAGAAAAGAAAGGCCAAAATAAAAAAAGAAAGGCCAAAGAAAAAAAATAAAAATAAAAATAAAGGGGCAATGCTACTATCTCTTTTCCACACTTGTGCTTCAAAGTAGCACCATGATCTTCATGATAGAGAGTCTCATGTGTTGTCACTTTCATATACTAGTGGGATTTTTTCATTATAGAATTTGGCTTGTATGTTCCTACGATGGGCTTCCTCAAATGCCCTAGGTCTTCGTGAGCAAGCAAGTTGGATGCACACTCACTAGTTTTCTTTTGTTGAGCTTTCATTTATAGCTCTAGTGCATCCGTTGCACGACAATCCCTACTCCTCATGTTGACATCAATTGATGGGCATCTCCATAGCCCGTTGATTATCCTCGTCAATGTGAGACTTTCCCTTTTTTTGTCTTCTCCACACAATCCCCAATCATTATTCTATTCCACCCATAGTGCTATATCCATGGCTCACGCTCATGTATTGCGTGAAGGTTGAAAAAGTTTGAGATTATTTGAGTACGAAACAATTGCTTGGCTTGTCATCGGGGGTATAGAAGTTGGGAACATCTTTGTGTGATGAAAATGAAGCATAGCCTAACTATATGATTTTGTAGCGATGAAATTTCTTTAGCCATGTTATTTTGAGAAGACATGATTGCTTTTATTAGTATGCTTGAAGTATTACTATTTCTTTTGTCAATATGAACTTTTATTTTGAATCATTTGGATCTGAACATTCATGCCACAATAAAGAGAAAGTACATTGAGAAATTATGCTAGGTAGCATTCCACATCAAAAATTCTGTTTTTATCATTTACCTACTCGAGGACGAGCAGGAATTAAGCTTGGGGATGCTTGATACGTTTCCAATGTATCTATAATTTTTTATTGTTCCATACTATTATATTACCTATTTTGGATGTTTATGCGCTTTATTTTACAGAATTATATCATTTTCGGGACTAAGCTACTAACCGGAGGCCCAGCCCGTATTGCTGTTTTTTTGCCTATTTCAGTATTTCGAAGAAAAGGAATATCAAGCGGAGTCCAAATGGAATGAAACCTTCTGGAGCGTGATTTTTGGAACGAACGTGATCCGGAGGACTTGGAGTGCAAGCCAAGAAGCAGCCGAGGCGGCCACAAGATAGGAGGGTGCGCCCACCCCTCCTGGGCGCGCCCCCTGCCTCGTGGGCCCCTCGAGCAGCCACCGACGTACTTCTTCTTCCTATATAAGCCTACATACCCCAAAAACATCCAAAGAGCCACTGAAGAAATATTTCCGCCACTGTAACCTTCTGTATCCGTGAGATCCCATCTTGGGGCCGTCGCCGGTGTTCTGCCGGAGGGGGAATCCACCATGGAGGGCTTCTACATAACACCATAGCCCTTCCGATGAGTTGTGAGTAGTTTACCACAGACCTTCGGGTCCATAGTTATTATCTAGATGGCTTCTTCTCTCTTTTTGGATCTCAATACAATGTTCTCCCCCTCTCTTGTGGAGATCTATTCGATGTAAACTCTTTTTGCGGTGTGTTTGTCGAGATCCGACGAATTGTGGGTTTATGATCAAGTTTATCTATGAATAATATTTGAATCTTCTATGAATTATTTTATGTATGACTGAGTTATCTTTGCAAGTCTCTTCGAATTATCGGTTTTGTTTGGCCTACTAGATTGATCTTTCTTGCCATGGGAGAAGTGCTTAGCTTTGGGTTCAATCTTGCGGTGTCCTTACCCAGTGACAGAAAGGGTTGCAAGGCACATATTGTATTGTTGCCATCGAGGATAAAAATATGGGGTTTATATCATATTGCGTGAGTTTATCCCTCTACATCATGTCATCTTTCTTAATGCGTTACTCTGTTCTTAGGAACTTAATACTCTAGATGCATGCTGGATAGCGGTCGATGTGTGGAGTAATAGTAGTAGATGCAGGCAGGAGTCGGTCTACTTGTCACGGACGTGATGCCTATATACATGATCATGCCTAGATAATTTCATAATTATTCGCTTTTCTATCAATTGCTCGACAGTAATTTGTTCACCCACCGTAATACTTATGCTATCTTGTGAGAAGCCTCTAGTGAAACCTATGGCCCCCGGGTCTATCTTTTATCATATAAGCTTTCAATCTACTTTTATTTGCATCTTTATTTTCTGCATCTATATTATAAAATACCAAAAATATATTTATCTTATCATATTATCTCTATCAGATCTCACTTCCGCAAGTGGCCGTGAAGGGATTGACAACCCCTTTATCGCGTTGGTTGTGAGTTCTTTGTTTGTTTGTGTAGGTTCGTGGGACTTGTGAGGAGCCTCCTACTGGATTGATACCTTGGTTCTCAACAATTGAGGGAAATACTTACGCTATTGTGCTGCATCACCTTTTCCTCTTCAAGGAAAACCAATGCAAGCTCAAGACATAGCACCATGCAATGTTCGATACAAAGTGGCATCCAAAGTCATTGCAAACAGGCTCAAGCAAATCTTACCGAGCATCATATCGGAGGAGCAATCGGCCTTCATCCCAGGAAGGCTCATTACGGATAATATTATAAGTGCGTATGAGTGCCTTCATTTCATGAAGCGGAGTAAAGCGAAAGCCAACAGTTATTGTGCACTTAAACTCGATATGATGAAAGCATATGATAGGCTGGAATGGGATTATTTGGAAGCCATCATGGGTAAACTAGGCTTTGCCACCGCCTGGATAAAAACAGTTATGAGCATGGTGCGGTCTGTTTCTTTTTCGGTGCTCTTTAATGGTGAAAGGCTTGATCAGTTTATGCCGAGCAGAGGTATAAGGCAGGGAGATCCGATATCCCCTTTTCTCTTCTTAATTGAAGCGGAGGGCCTTTGTGCCTCTTGAAAACCAGTTCTTCGTCATCAAATATTTTTGGATTAAAGGTGGCACCCACGGCCCCGGCCGTTAACCACCTTCTTTTTGCAGGTGACAGCCTGTTGCTTTTTAAGTCAGGGAATGAGGGGGCAGTAGCGGTATCAAACCTACTGGAGACATACTGTTTGACATCAGGACAGAGGATAAATCATGACAAGTCTTTGATTTTTTTCAGCAGAGGATGCCCGCAAGTGGTGAGAGATGATATGAAGAATGTTCTAAATGTGCATAACGAATCTCTCAGTGACAGGTACCTAGGAATGCCAACAGAGGTTGGACACTCGAAGAACGGGACCTTCAAATATTTGAGGGATCGAGTCTGGGAAAAGGTGAGAGGATGGATGGAAAAACTGTTATCTTCTGCAGGGAAAGAGGTACTGATCAAGGAAGTGGCCCAAGCAATCCCAGTATACTCGATGGCATGCTTTCGTCTTCCTCGGGGACTATGTGAAAGTGTTACTTCTCTCATCAGACAATTATGGTGGGGAAGCAAACAAGGAAAACGGAAGCCCAGTTGGGTGGCGTGGGATGTGATGAACTTACCAAAGCACCTCAGAGGACTTGGCTTTCGGGATATGGAGATTGTTAATTTGGCCCTTGTAGCTCGGCAGTCCTGCCGTATGTTGCAAAACTCCCTGTCTCTAAGCACGAGGATTTTGAAAGCAGTCTATCATCCAAACACAGATATTTTTGGTGTAACTTTGGGATCACAACCCTCACAGATATGGCGTGCTATCTTAGACGGACGAGACATCATGGTTCAGGGTCTGGTGCGTAGAATCGGAGACAGTGAGACAACACAAATATGGGAGGAGAATTGGCTGCCGAGACCAAGTATGAAAAGGCCGATCACCTCTCTAATTCCTGATCCTCGGACTAGAGTGGCCGAGCTGATAGACCATACTACATCATCCTAGAACGAGGAATTGGTCCGGTCGGTTTTCATACCGATAGATGCGGCAGCCATATTACAAATACCTCTTTGCACACGACAGACAGATGATTTTTGGGCCTGGTCCGAGGATTGTAAGGGCATCTTTACAGTGCGATCGACATATCAGATGCTTCAGCGAACAAAGCTCGGTAGGGAGGCATGGTTATATGAGCAGGGGGCCTCTTCTGAATCCTGGGGCGACCAAGGTTGGCCCGAGTTGTGGCGGATCAGAGTCCCTTCAAAGCTAATTTTTTTTCTTATGGAGGCTCGCCAAGCACTCAATACCCACGACCGCACTTCTCCATCACCGAAACATGTCAACGACCAGAGCTTGTTGTCTTTGCGGGGCTGTCGACACTTGGCGCCATGCTCTGCTGGACTGCACGGTCTCAAGGAGCACATGGGCACTTTCTTCAGAAGCTTTTCTCAACAAACTAAGCACATGCAGAGAAGAAAAATGCAAATCGATGGCTTTTTGGCATGCACGAAGCTCTGAACCAAGAGGATTTCCTTGTTTTTGTTGTCACATTATGGGCGTTGTGGGATGCATGCAGAAAGGCCATGTACAAGGACATCTTCCAAACACCCTTTCCATCATTGGCTTTGTCAAATCCTATATAGGAGAGCTCAAAGCCCTTCGGGAGCCAGGTGCAGCTGGAGACAGGGCACCTCGACAGTGTCCAAATCACTGGATTGCACCACCTGGGGGCTGGTGAAAATCAATGTTGATGCCGTGGTTGGTCGATTGCATGGTGCAGTGGGAGTAATGTGTAGAGATTGAGATGGAGCTTTCTTAGGTGCTTCGGCAGTGGTGTTTTCCAATCTATCAGACCCAGGTACCCTTGAGACACTGGCTATCAGGAAGGCAATGGCGCTAGCAGATGATCTCTATGTCAGGAGGATTCAAATTTCTTCGGATTGCAAGCTGGCTGTCGACGATATCCATCAACAATACAAAGGGATCTACGGTGCAATTGTGCATGAAATCATACAACATAAGTGTTGGGGAACGTAGTAATTTCAAAAAATTTCCTACGCACACGCAATATCATGGTGATGCATAGCAACGAGAGGGGAGAGTGTTGTCCATGTACCCTCGTAGACCGTAAGCGGAAGCATTAGTACAACGCGGTTGATGTAGTCGTACGTCTTCATGATCCGACCGATCAAGTACCGAACGTACGGCACCTCCGAGTTCAGCACACGTTCAGCTCGATGACGTCCCTTGAACTCCGATCTAGCCGAGCTTTGAGGGAGAGTTCCGTCAGCACGACGGCGTGGTGACGATGATGATGTTCTACCGACGCAGGGCTTCGCCTAAGCACCGCTACAATATTATCGAGGTGGAATATGGTGGAGGGGGCACCGCACACGGCTAATAGATCTCAAGGATCAATTGTTGTGTCTATGGGGTGCCCCCTGCCCCTGTATATAAAGGAGCAAGGGAGAGGCGGCCGGCCTAGGAGGAGGGCGCGCCAAGGGGGGAGTCCTACTCCCACCGGGAGTAGGACTCCTCCTTGCCTTGTTGGAGTAGGAGAGAAGGAAAGAGGGGGAGAGGAATAAGGAAAAGGGGGCTGTACCCGTTGTCCAATTCGGACCAGAGGGGGGGCGCACGCCTCCTTCCTTTTGGCCTCTCTCCTCTATTCCCGTATGGCCCAATAAGGCCCATATACTCCCGGCGAATTCCCGTAACTCTCCGGTACTCCCGAAAATACCCGAATCACTCGGAACCTTTACGAAGTACGAATATAGTCGTCCAATATATCGATCTTTACATCTCGACCATTTCGAGACTCCTCGTCATGTACCCGGTCTCATCCGTGACTCCGAACTACCTTCGGTACATCAAAACACATAAACTCATAATATAACCGTCATCAAACTTTAAGCGTGCGGACCCTACGGGTTCGAGAACTATGTAGACATGACCGAGAGACGTCTCCGGTCAGTAACCAATAGCGGAACCTGGATGCTCATATTGGCTCCCACATATTCTACGAAGATCTTTATCGGTCAAACCGCATAAAAACATACGTTGTTCCCTTTGTCATCGGTATGTTACTTGCCCGAGATTTGATCGTCGGTATCTCAATACCTAGTTCAATCTCGGTGCCGGCAAGTCTCTTTACTCGTTATGTAATGCATCATCCCATAACTAACTTGTCGGATTTCGGGTTCCGGCAGACCCTTGAGGTTCGAACTCTGGGGTGCGCGCGAAGATCTCTCTCCTACCAATCCACGCTCCAGCGCCTCGCTAAGGATCTAAGCTAGAAAGATGAACACACGAGGGACACGGGGTTTATACTGGTTCATGCCACCATTGTGGTGCAATACCTTACTCCAGTGTGTGGTGTGGTGGATTGCCTCAGGGGCTGATGATGAACAATACAAAGGAAGAACAGCCTCGCGAGGGATGTTCTTGTGGTGGTGTTGTCCCTTTGGAAGGGTCGATTTGAGATGCCTTCCTACTATGCTGGCTAGCCCTATATATAGAGAGGCCCTGGTCCTCTTCCCAAATATTGAGCGGGAAGGGCGCCAACAATTGGCCATTTTGAAGGGGAACATCTAGTACACTTATCTTGACTAAAGTTGGTCTTCGACTGCCAAAGACTCTGACGGTGACGCCGTCTTGGGCTCCATGGTGACCTCCGTCCTGCCGCTCTGCTGGTATTGGTCTTGTTACACCAAAACGGTAGCCTTTGACTGATGCCTTGGGCTGTGCTTGCTCCCTTTGCACCAAAGAGGGAACAAGGACACTGCGCAGGCCGGCGCCCGCCTGGCCTCGGTCGTCATTGCTTGCGTCACGGGCACCGTCGAAGAGGTTCTCGACTGTGGAGAAGGGGAAAACTCGCCGGGAAGGGCCTGACTCTTCCCCGCCCAAGCGCGGCCGAGGTCTTCCCTGCAAGCATCCTGCGTCTCTCGCAGTGGCTCCCCGCGGTCGCGGCTTCGATCTCCCGTGCGGTGATGTGCACCTGGTGGGTGAGGGAAGGCGTGTCGTGGCCGCGCGACCTCCCAGGCCGCGCTTCCGCTCGGCAGAGGAGCTGCCGGAGTTCGTCATGTGGTCGGTAGACCCAACCAACAGCTGGCTCCAGCTTCCTTGCTTTTTGGCAGGTGAACTCCCGGCCAGCGCTCCTGGCGGCATCTGGCTTCAAGCGGACGGTTGCTGCAGCAGGGCCTCCTGGGCTTCGCTGGAGATCTCCGTCGCCGGGAATGTGGCCATGACCCATGGCTGGCAAACATTTGCCCGCGCGCGTGGCCTGAGCCGGCGATGCACCCTGCATTTCAAGTTCGACGGCGACGCCACTCTCTATGTGAGGGTGTTTGGTGAAGACGGCTGTCGCGTCGGGTGCTGCCCCGAAGATGATGACGGCGGTCGGGCGCCCAGCCTTGGCGATGGCCGGGGCGAAGATGAAGGCGTGCGCGCGGGCGGCGGCGCTCGCAGCTCGCCAAGCCTCGGCGGCTCCCCTTCGGACGACAGCTCCTCCAGCGGTGGCCGCGACCAGCCTTCGCGCCATCGCGCTCGCCTCGAGGGAGGTAGCGGGTCGGCCCGCTGCCGCGCCTTAGTGAAGCGTGAGGAGGGGGTCCGACTGAGCTTCGGAGGCAGTACGAGCCCTCGCCTCGAGTCGGCGCCAAGCAGGCCGTGTCTATTTTGTTTTTCTTCCTTCCCTGCGCAAAAAGAGAGTGGTGTAGGGCCCCGCAGGGGTGTGCTGGACTGTTGCCGTTAATTATTATGCTATCTTCATTATTCCTGTGCTGTGTCTTGGTTCCGCGGGCTCGCGTGTCAGGATTACTAAGCTTGGGGGATTTGCTGCAGTTTTCGCCTCCCGAGGTTGAGGCCTTGTCGCGTGCTTCATGGCTGCAAGAATTAGCCAGGAGAGGTAACTTCCAGCCTCGGTCCTGAGGGCAGCCGACCTAGGCCCCGTGTTCGCGTCGCGATGCCCGTGGGGCACTGAGGGAGTCCTGGATTAGGGGGTGTCCAGATGGCCGCACTAAGACCTTTGGCCGGACTCCCGGACTATGAAGATACAAGATTGAAGACTCCGTCCTGTGTCCGGATGGGACTTTCCTTGGCGTGGAAGGCAAGCTTGGCGATACGATATGAACATCTCCTCCCATTGTAACCGACTCTGTGTAACCCTAGCCCTCTCCGGTGTCTATATAAACCGGAGAATTTTAGTCCGAAGGACGAACAACAATCATACCATAGGCTAGCTTCTAGGGTTTAGCTACTCCGATCTCGTGGTAGATCTACTCTTGTACTACCCATATCATCAATATTAATCAAGTAGGAGTAGGGTTTTACCTCCATCGAGAGGGCCCGAACCTGGGTGAAAACATCGTGTCCCTTGTCTCCTGTTACCATCCGCCTAGACGCACAGTTCGGGACCCCCTACTCGAGATCCGCCGGTTTTGACACCGACATTGGTGCTTTCATTGAGAGTTCCTCTGTGTCGTCGCCCTTAGGGCCGATGGCTTCTTCGCTCGCTAATCGCGATGCGGTCCGGGACGAGACTTTTCTCCCCGGACAGAACTTCATATTCGGCGGCTTCGCACTGTGGGCCAACTCGTTTGGCCATCTGGAGCAGGTCGAAAGCTACGCCCCTGGCCATCAGGTCAGGTTTGGAAGCTTAAACTACACGGCCGACATCCGTGGGGACTTGATCTTCGACGGATTCGAGCCACGACCGGGCGTGCCGCACTGTCTCGATGGGCATGATCTAGCTCTACCGCCGGACAGCGACCAGAGTGCCGCTCAGGTGTTCACTCCGACCATTAGCTCGGAGCCGACTGCGCTAGCCAGGGACGGGCGGTTGTACGCCACCCCAGGAGCCGCAACCTCTGCGGCGATAGAGCCGAATACCAGCCTAGTCCTTTGCAAGGCCCATGACTCCAAGGTGCCGGACTCCGTTCCGGACTCTGAATATTCCGCACCTCTTTCGATCGAACCCGATTGGGCTCCAATCATGGAGTTCACCGCCGCGGACGCCTTTCAGCACTCGCCCTTTGGCGATATCCTAAATTCGCTAAAGTCTCTCTCTTTGTCGAAAGAACCCCGGCCGGACTACGGTCGGGGTGGTTGGGATGTGGACGATGAAATTTGAAACCCACCCACCACCCACTTGATAGCCACTGTCGACGATCTAACCCACATGCTTGATTTCAACTCTGAAGATATCGACGGTATGGACGCCGATAAAGGAGACGATCAGGAACCAACACCTATAGGGCGCCGGAAAGCCACCTCATCATACGATGTATGCATGGTGGACACATACAACAGCAATGACAACGAGGACCAAAAGGATGCGGTCAGGGATCGCTCCCTCGAAAAACAATCAAAGCGGCGGCGTAAGCGCAAGTCCAAGCCCCACCTCGACAAAGACCCAGCCATAGAGCAGGGTGAATCAACGGACGACGAACATGCCATTGAGCATCCGTCCAAACAGGGCGGACAATCTGAACAACCAATCCCCGGGAAAGATAATAGCCTAGACGACCTCACGCCAGACAAATTGCTGGAACATCAGAACCTCCACCAAAGGCTCGTTGCCACTGCACGTAGCCTGAGAAAGCAGAAGCGGAAGCTCAAGATAGCGGAAGATGCACTCAGGATCAGATGGGGCAAAGTACTCAATACCGAACACAAGTACGGCAGTAGTCGCTACACAAAGAGCTATCCGAAGCGGAAACTACTACCAGAATTTGATGAAGAGGCCATAAAGCCCCCACAGTCAAAAAATAAGGAAGCCACAAGGTCGGATAGATGACCCTACAATCAATCTCACGCATTAAAGGACGCCGCACTCAATACGGCGCGCGATCCGTCCAAGAATTCGCATCAGAAAACTGGCCCAACTAGATCCATGTATAGGCCAAGAAAGCAAGCTCAAGTGAGTGATGCAATGCAAAAAATACCCGAACACGGCGGCACACCTAAATACAGGGGCGCCGCACACCCCCTATGTTTTACCGATGAGGTGCTGGACCATGAATTCCCAGCCGGATTCAATCCAGTGAACATAGAAGCATACGACGGAACAACAGACCCTGGAGTCTGGATCGAGGATTACATCCTCCACATACACATGGCCAGAGGAGACGACCTCCACGCCATAAAATACTTACCCCTTAAGCTCAAAGGGCCAGCCCGGCATTGGCTTAAAAGCCTTCCTGAAAACACCATGGGAAGTTGGGAAGTGCTTGAGGATGCTTTCCGGGCAAATTTTCAAGGGACCTATGTCCGACCCCCGGATGCAGATGACCTGAGTCATATAACTCAGCAGCCCGGAGAGTCAGCCCGGAAACTCTGGAACAGATTCCTTATTAAAAAGAATCAGATAGTCGACTGTCCAGATGTAGAGGCTCTAGCAGCTTTCAAGCATAGCGTCCGAGACGAATGACTCGCCAGACACCTCGGCCAAGAAAAGCCGCGAACAATGGCCGCATTAACAAGCCTCATGACCCACTTTTGTGCAGGAGAGGATAGCTGGTTGGCGAGAAGCAGCACCAGCGACCCGAATACGTCCGAACCCAGAGATGGGAACGGGAAGCCGCACCGTAACAAAGAACCGCACCGGATAAAGGACAACAACCCGTTGAGCACGACAGTAAACGCCGGATTCAAATGCTCTCGGCAAAATCAGAAAAAGCCGCCTCCCAAAGACGATAGGGACGAGCTATCTAACCTCAACAAAATTTTGGACAAAATATGTCAAATCCACAGCACTCCGGGGAGACCTGCAAACCATACCCACAGAGATTGTTGTGTCTTTAAGCAGTCCGGCAAGCTCAACGCCGAACACAAGGGGCTCAACACACCAAGTGAAGATGACGATGCACCCCACAAGCAGAACACTGGAGAACAAAATAAGTTCCCACAAGAATCAAGACAGTAAATCTACTTCAGGTGACAAAAGGGAAGAGCAGAACGGCACCTATGAAGACACGCGCCGTACAGCCAGCCCCGGAGGAGCAACCCCACTGGTTGTTACAACCAATCACCTTCGATCATCAGGATTACTCCAGAGAAGACTAGAACGCAGGCTGGACTGCCTTGGTCGTAAATCCAATTATTAACGGACTCTAATTTACAAATGCCCTTATGGACGGCGGCAGCGACTTGAACCTGTTATATCAGGACACAGTCCGCAAACTCGGGGTAAACCCAGTTATAATCCACCTCGGCAACACTTCCTTTCAAGGAGTAATGCCAGGCCCGGATACCCCAAGTATGGGTTCCCTTACGTTATAAGTCACGTTCGGATCACCCGACAACTTCCGGAGCGAAAAGCTAACATTCCACATCACCCCATTCGTAAGTCGCTATCAAGTGCTACTGGGACGTGAAGCTTTCGCCTGCTTTAACGCAATACCGCATTACACGTCCCTTACACTCAAAATGCCCGGCCCAAAGGGCATCATTTCATTACAGGGGAACATAAATTGACCCCCAAAGTACGGGCAAGGGTGCGGCTACCTAGACAGCCGCCCACAAATCCAGCCCTACTATCCCGGACATGGCTAGACGAGTCCGGTGTCAACATGCTTAATAGCCGCATACCCCTGTGCAAGGGGCTCTGTGTGCTCACGCCCGGAGACAATACGGCCCACCTCCTGCTCCAACTATATTTTATTTATTTCAATATAGATTTCTCGCATGCTTATTTTTTACTAAGTTCCTCTCTTTCGCAGACGAACATCGTGCTACGCCTGTCCAGGATACGGCACAACGGAGACACAGGCGCAGACGTGCAGTAGGGACCCGTTTCAAGGATTCTTTTCAGATTAAGACCCTGCATAAACCTTATTTACTGTCTCTTGTTGATCACATCCCCCGGTTTTCTCTATAGCCGAGGAGGAGGCTGGCGTCTTGGCATGTGGCCACGCCAAAATTTTTGCACATACCTGGACACTAGGGGCTTTTTTACCAAGGGCTCTATTTCGGCCCGTCTTCATAAAGACCGAATACCTTAGGGAGTGTTCGGCGTCGCGAGTTTGGCCCTATATGCACCAGCTCCGAATCATGTCTTTGGTCAAATGTTGGGTTTGCCCGGCTCCTGTGTTTTGCTGCCTTACGTTCCATTATATCGGGTAACGCGGCACCAGGAGAACTACTGCGATTGTGCCCCGGTTCGGCCGGGTGAGCACCTCAGTAGAGAAAGCCGAAAACTGACTGTCATGATATAGCGAGAGACTGATCAACCACTCGATGACTTTCGGAATCTTTAGGATTCCCCCGGATTAACGAAGGGCCGCTTCCCGGTCAGGCACACTCGCGCCCCGAATTCGGGCGAGCGCGGTGCCCCTAGGGGCTATTCAGTAGCCCTACTGTCAAACTCCTATGGCTAAGTGAAAGTGATAAAGCATTATAGTCCGGTTGCCTAGTACGCCACGCCACCACCTCCTTTGTAGGACCAAGACGTTGGATTAAGTGTGAAAAGGCACCTTTTTGCAAACACCCCTGCATTCTATGCGTGGGGGCTGAAGCCAACGACTGTCATCTTTCAGGTTATATACAAATATATACATTAAACGTCCGCACATGAGGCATCATGATTCTTGCAAGCACAAGTATAAAAAAGCTTTTTTCATAAAAACAAAATTTGTTTTACAAATAGTATAAGCTATTCGAACACAACATCCTTCGAGCACCGCGACTCTATTATACGAGCGCCAGGAAGAACTTCCTCCAAATAGTGCTTGGCAGGTACTCGGCTTTTGTCCGAATCCTGGGACGCAACAATACTGGCCTTCATATCTGCCCAGGATGTTTTGACACGGGCAAGAGCCATCTGTGCGCCCTCTATGCACGCCGACCTCTTCATTGCATCAGCATGCGGCACCGAACCAAGGAACTGCTGCACCAAGCCAAAATAACTCTTCGGCTCCGGCTTCTCCGGCCACAGATGACTCACAACATACTTCATGGCGAGTCCGGATAATCTGTTCAGCTCCGCCCAGGCGGCTAAACGGTCGGATACTGACAGTGGGCATTCTGGATTGTGGTACTGCAAGCAAAACAACTCTTCCAATTCATGGTTACCTCGGCTGCGGAAGTGTTCGGTCGCGTCCGCCGCACTTGCGGCCAAATCCAGATAAGCGTTTTCCGCACTCCACTGTCGGTCTAATGGAACATACTTGGGGTCTCCGAACTTCATCCGCAGCATATAATGGCAGAGCGAGTATCCTTGGCTTTGGCAGTGATCTTTTGAAGGTCCTTCTGAGCCGCCCTATCTTCTTGTTCAAGAAATTTACAGCGGTCGGTAGCATCCTTCAATTTTATGGCCATCTCGGCTATTTCCTTCTTGCTCTGGCAGTGGGCAGCCTGTTCGGCTCTTAGCTCTTCAGCCGCTTTAACGGCAGCCACATCACTTTTCCTTGCTTGCTCCTTGGCTCGAGCAAGTTCCGCCGGAAGGTTCTCCACGACAGCAGCACCATCTGCATAAAAAATATATATATATAAGGCCCGAGCATCAAGCTCCTATTACTGGGTGTCTTTTGAACATACCTTCAGCCTCGTCTAGCCGCTTATTTACAAGCGCGATGCCGGCATCTGCTACGTCAAGTTGCCGCTTTAGTTCGGCAGATTCATTAGTCCGGATAGCCACCGAATGCCTCGCCACCTTCATGGAATAGGCGACATATTATACCTGCGGTTATGATCCTCTGTGCGCCGTCACTCATGACGACACACAGAGTCTCAGGGCTACTATTCACACAGGGCACATTTAATATGCGGCTCTACCAAAAGGTACACCTTTTTACATACCTCAAAGCCTATTAGTAAACTCCTGGCAGCCTCGTACAATCCGCTTTCCGGACTTGAAATCCTCCCAATCACCGTATCCATCAACATACGGTGTTCTTCTGAGATGGACGTCCCTTGAAGATGAGCTCTGCTGAGAAGGGTTGAGATCCGAACTGCAAGATAATGTTTCAGTTATTTTCCTCAGGAATAAAACATGAGTGTGATTCATTATGGAACCCCTCCCTTCACTTACGCCTCGGGGGAGAGCGGGTCCCCTTTAGGGGGCGATTCGGATGGGGCGTTCTCCGGTGCCGAACCCTCTGACGAAGATTTGTTCCCCCATTTGAGGTTATCACCTCCGGGTCTTCAGAGGCAGTCCTTTTCTTTCCCTGGTCTGGAGAATTTTCGATTCTTCCCTTCCTAACGGCCTCCTTCGTGGAGGCGGTAGCTCCTTGGTTCCCCCCTTCGCCTTCCGCCAACGGCGCGGCCTCCAACATCCTGGTTAGCATGGGATTTGGCACGGTCTCGGGCAGGGGGGCTGGACACCTGATAAGCTTTGCCTTCGCCATCCACTCCTGTTCAGAGGACAACTCTGCTAAAGGGTAGATTTGATAAAAATATGGATGGTGTATTCAAATACGGACGATTGCAGCTACTTACTTTAGCGTCCGGGTGATTGCAGCTCAGACCTGCGTCCTCGGACAAATCCGGACACCTCGCTTGTGATCCGAAGAACAATTTGTACATCTCCATGGGTTTCATTCCCATGAAATGTTGTAGGACTCGTGGTCCCTCCGGATTGAACTCCCACAGGCGGAGAGGTCGAAGTTTGCAGGGCAGTGTGCGACGAATCACCATGACTTGCGCCACTACGGTCAAATTGATATCTCTTTCTAGAAGATCTCGAATACGGCCCTGCAGCGAGGGCATGTCTTTGGGCGGCCCCTAGTCCTTCATTAACCCATGACGCCAGCCGTGGTGGGGGACCCGAGCGAAAAGTAGGTGGTGCCACCCATGTGGTGCCCCTAGGGGCTGTGATGTTAAACCAGTCCCATTGCCATAAGCCGAGCTCCTCTTGAAAAGAGCCTTCGGGCCATGGAGCGTCATCCATCTTGCTTATTATAGCCCCTCCGCACTCAGCGTGCTGCCCCTTGATCATTTTCGGTTCCACTTTGAAAGTTTTTAGCCACAATCCGAAGTGGGGGGTGATATGGAGGAAGGCCTCGCACACGACAATGAATGATGAGATCTGGAGGATGGACTTCGGAGCTAGGTCGTGGAACTCCAGCCCGTAGTAAAACATAAGCCCCCTCACAAAGGGATCGATCGTGAAGCCTAGCCCCAGAAGGAAGTGAGATGCGAACACCATGCTTTCACCGGGCTGGGGAGCGGGAACAGCTTGCCCTTGAGTAGGCAGTCTGTGCGAGATTTCGCCGGTTAGATACCTGGCATCTCTTAGCTTTCGCACATCTTCTTCCGTAATGGAGGAAGGCATCCACCGACCTTGAAGGTCAGAGCCGGACATCTTCGTAGGTCCGAAGCGCCTAAAACTAGAGCTTTGGGTGTTGGAACTCGAAGCGAGGGGCGGATTTGATTGGTTTGAGAACAAGGGAGACAGGCCTTGGTTCCTTTATAAAGGAGGTGAATACCAAGAGCCCTCCCCGTAACCGTTTGAGACTCGCTTTCAATTAGGGAGTCATACCTAAGTCACGGTTGGGTTACCCACACCCGTATTGATGAGAATCCCGGAATAAGGGGACACGATCTCTGCTTTGACAAGACGTGCCAAGGAAACCGCCTCGCTAAGCGCGCTGAGGTGGAACAATAAAAAGAATAAAAGCCTGGCCGTGGCATGATGTCACGCTGCGGAATACGTCCGCAGATCCGATTAACGCAAATATTATTCTCTCTACGGTGGAATGTGGAACTTATTTTGCAGAGCCAGACACTACCCTGGTGTTCAACATCTTCTATGAAATATTCGGAGGAGGAACCCGCCTTGCAATGCCGAAGACAACTTGCGCGCCGGACTCGTCGTCATTGAAGCCTGGTTCAGGGGCTACCGAGGGAGTCCTGGATTAGGGGGTGTCCGGATGGCCGGACTAAGACCTTTGGCCGGACTCCCGGACTATGAAGATACAAGATTGAAGACTCCGTCCCGTGTCCGGATGGGACTTTCCTTGGCGTGGAAGGCAATCTTGGTGATACGATCTGAAGATCTCCTCCCATTGTAACCGACTCTGTGTAACCCTAGCCCTCTCCGATGTCTATATAAACCGGAGAATTTTAGTCCGAAGGTAGAACAACAATCATACCATAGGCTAGCTTCTAGGGTTTAGCTACTCCGATCTCGTGGTAGATCTACTCTTGTACCACCCATATCATCAATATTAATCAAGAAGGAGTAGGGTTTTACCTCCATCGAGAGGGCCCGAACCTGGGTAAAAACATCGTGTCCCTTGTCTCCTGTTACCATCCGCCTAGACGCACGGTTCGGGACACCCTACTCGAGATCCGCCGGTTTTGACACCGACAGGCACATATCGGGAGGAATGCTCTCACGGCGGACTTGGAGAGGAAAGCCTCTCAAGACTAGGTCAGGAAACACTCGCGAGGGCACCCGCGTAGCACCCTCGCGAGTTGCGAGAGAGAAAACAAGTCAAATAGGCGACAAAGATGAAGAGCCACAGGTCGGGGAGGGCTACGACACCAAAAGAAACTTCCAATAAAACTGCAAATAGGACGAACAAGCCAACCGCAGAAAGCAAATGAAAAGCCGCGTCCGGCACCTAGTCTAGTCTTCGACATCTTGTTACTAGCGCGGAGCTAAGTGCTGCCACTGGGCATGGGAGGGAGCCCCCGAGGCCCAGGGGCAGCACTCCGGAGACTCCGGGGTGTGTACAACCCCAACTCATTATTACGTGAGAGTGTCACGGGCGTCGAGCTTCACAGGCATTGGCCTTCTTCACATGCACCACTACAAAAAAAGACACATCCGTGACATTTTGGGCCGAACAAATTTTTTTTGTCATACATATGACACTTCTATGACGATAATTGTGACAAAACCCGGTATCATCATAGATGTGGTGGGATCCTACTTCTATGACAAAAAATCATGACAGAAAATGGGCTTTTTGTCCTGGGCGGCCCAGAGACGCAGCTGCATGACATTCTTTAGGCCGTCCATGACGGAAAAAACCGTGGTAGAAGCAAGGGGGAGGAAAATTTCGAGGAGTTGCCGGTTACGGTGGGAGGTCGGTGGCCGAGCAATGCGCGTTTCTCTAGTACACGTACGCGCGTGTGTCCGAGGCGTTGGCTCTAACTGAACCTGAGCGAGGCGTTGGGCTCTAACTGAACCCGAGCGATTGCACTGCAGGCTACGCGTTACTGAACCCGAGAGATCAATCGATGGCTATTAACTGAACCCGATGGAGCGATTCCTTCGCTACTGCTGCTAACTGAAGCCGATCGATTGGATGAACAGTGAGAGTTGCGGGGGAGTTTGGATGAACAGTGAGCGGTGGCGTTGCCTCTGGATGAACAGGACCCCGAGGTGTGGAGGGCTGGATGAATAGTAGACGGTGGAGGGGTGGCCGTGGAGGGGTGGTTGAACAGGACCCCGTAGTGTGGAGGGCTGGATGAACAGTAGATGGTGGAGGGCTGGATGAACAGTAGACAGTGGGAGGGTGGTTGAACAGTAGACGGTCGAGTAGCGCGCGGTGGAGGCTGGATGAACAGGAGCCCGTGGAAGCTGGAGGAGGTCGATGGTAGCCCGTGGAGGCTGGAGGAGGTGGACGGTGGAGATGAACATTATCCCATGGAGTCCCTTTTTGCGGTACGCCACACCCCTCCCGATGAACAGGACCCCCGTTTCAACCGTAGGAGGTCCGTTTCGTCCGTTTTGCGGTACGCCACACCCCTTGTCGGTGTCAAAACCGGCGGATCTCGGGTAGGGGGTCCCGAACTGTGCGTCTAGGCGGATGGTAACAGGAGACGAGGGACACGATGTTTTTACCGAGGTTCGGGCCCTCTTGATGGAGGTAAAACCCTACGTCCTGCTTGATTAATATTGATGATGTGGGTTACAAGAGTAGATCTACCATGAGATCAAGGAGGCTAAACCCTAGAAGCTAGCCTATGGTATGATTGTTGTTCGTCCTATGGACTAAAGCCATCCGGTTTATATAGACACCGGAGAGGGGTAGGGTTACACAGAGTCGGTTACAATGGTAGGAGATCTACATATCTGTATCACCAAACTTGCCTTCCACGCCAAGGAAAGTCCCATCCGGACACGTGACGAAGTCTTCAATCTTGTATCTTCATAGTCTTGGAGTCCGGCCGATGATGGTAGTTCGGCTATCCGGACACCCCCTAGTCCGGGACTCCCTCAGTAGCCCGTGAACCAGGCTCCAATGACGACGAGTCCGTCGCGCATGTTGTCTTCGGCATTGCAAGGCGGGTTCCTCCTCCGAATAATTTATAGAAGATTGTGAACACCAGGATAGTGTCTGGCTCTGCAAAATAAATTCCACATACAGCCGTAGAGAGAATAATATTACACAAGTTCAATCTGCTAACGTATTTTGTGGCGTAACGTCACACCACTACCAAGCCTTCAAATTGTTTTTATTGTTCCATTTCAGCGCGTTTAGCGAGGAGGTTTCCTTGGCACGTCTTGTCGAAGCAGAGATCGTGTTCCCCTTATTCCGGGATTCCCATCAATACGGACGTGGGTAACCCAACCGCGCCATTGATTGCGGCGCTTGGGAGATAAGCGAGTTTTATCAGGCCGGTGGGGATGCATGTTTCCGTCCGTCCATATAAGGGGATAAAGATCCAATCCTTTTACCTGCGCCTTCTTCTTCCTTGGCTTATCCATCTCCGCGAACTCGAGCTCTAGCACCCAAGCCCGCGCATCTCACCTCAACCTTCTCCAAATATGTCCGGAGTGGGAGGCAAGTGGATGGCCTCCTCCGTTACGGAGGGGCATATCCAGAAGCTGCGCAGCTCCGGATACTTGTCCAATGACATCGCGCATCGGCTCCCCGACGTGGGAGAGCTCATCCCCACCCCCAGGCCCCATGAGAGGGTAGTATTCCTTCCCCATTTCCTCCGTGGACTGGGCTTCCCACTTCATCCCTTTGTCCGGGGGCTCATGTTCTACTACGGCCTAGATTTCCATTATCTGGCCCCGAATTTTATCCTCAATATCTCGGCGTTTAACGTCGTGTGCGAGGCCTTCCTCTGCATCCAGCCCCACTTCGGCTTGTGGCTCAAGACCTTCAGTGTCAAGCCGAAGGTTGTGAAGGGCAGCCAAGCGGAGTGCGGAGGCGCCATGGTGGGCAGGATGTCCCACGTTACGTGGCTGGAGGGTACCTTTGTGGAAACCATCAAGGGGTGGCAATCGGGGTGGTTCTACATCACCGAGCCGCATGATCCCGAATGGGCAGCGGCCCCCGAATTCAGATCCGGCATCCCCACACGGCTCACCTCCTGGAAAGAGAGTGGCCGGATTTGGGGGGATCCGGAGGAGCTGACCGGACTCCAAGCCTGCGTCCAAAAGCTGGTGGACAAGAAGCTCAAGCTTGTCAACGTAGTCCAAGTCATGCTCATCCGCCGGATTCTCCCGTGCCAACGACGGGGCTTCAACATGTGGGAGTTCGATCCGGCGCAGCACCAGACTTTGAATGGGCTCTTCGACACTACGTACGAAGAGGTCTGGAAGGTGCTGTTCAAGGGCGCCGAGGCTCCCGCGTCCGCTACCGAAGATCGCGGATTCATCTCGCAGCGTCGAGCTGACGAGGTAAGTGATATTGTCCTTTACAGGACGCTTGTTATTCATAGTTTGACTCTATGCGGGATCTAAACTCCCTCTCCTTTGACAGGACTGGCTGAAGAAGGCCGCACAGGCTATCTGTCCGGCCCCATTACCAGAGGACCCAGCTGACGCCCGCCTAACGGGGCTGCTGGCTCCGGCACCCCATGTGGTGCCGGAGAAGAAGGCCAAGAAGGAGGCCACGGGGACTCGGAGGAGTTCCCGTTTTCAGGTGCTATCGGACCATGAATCCGAGGCCGACTCCTCCCACCAAGGCGAGGAGGAGAAGAAGAAAGCCTCTCCCCCAGCGGGGGGAGGGAAGAAAAGGAAGGCCTCCCCAACAAGGGAGGCCGAAGGGTCCAAGAGGGGAAAAACTCTTCCCCCGGACTGTTCCGCCAATGGCAGTGACGACGACGAGGACTGGCCTCCAAGGGCCAAGCCTCTGGTGAGATCGTAAGTATCCGGACTCCCGAATAACTTCAAGGTTTTTGTTTTCCGCCACATTATGTCTTTCTAATGCCGCATACAACCCTGCAGTCCGCCTAAGGATGATCTCCCCACTTCATCGAGCGGGTCCTTAAGGGCGTCGGATATGGATTCTCTTCGGACTGCCTCCACCCCCCACGATGCGGACGATGCCGAGGTGGGATCCCAGGAAGGGACCCACCAGGAGGAGAGGGCACCGGAGGTGTCGCAGGACAGCCTCCCGGACTTTGCACCGGACTTAGCCCAGGAACCCATAGTGGCTCCGGAGTCCGGCGGGCGACCCCTTCGTAAGAAGGGCAAGACCGCGACGCCGGCTGCCTCCGTCCAACCGGAGGTGCCGGATAATTTGCTGGAGGCGCTCAGCGGCGCCTCCATCGAAGAGGAACACCGCACTGTTATGAGTGCGGTGATTCAGAAGGTTCAGCTCGCCAAGAGCAGGCTGACCGAAGCCTGCAGCAGCCTTCTAACAGGCTTTGAGGTAAGAATTTCAGTATATGTAAAATGGTACCGCATAGACAGTAGCCCCTGATGCTCGGTTCGGTGTTCGGAAAGAAAAGCCGGACTGAGGATCTTTAGAAAGATAAACGCATGAGTCATGAAAATATGTCAATATGGGATTGCAGGCTGTGCTGCTGACCTCTGCCACACTGACTGCGGAGGTCAAAACTTTGAAGGAAAACCTCGAGCGGTCCAAGAACGAGCTCGGCCATGCCAAGAACAGCTCGAGGAAAAAGAAGGTGAGTAATACCTTATGAAAATTGTACCTTACAGAAAAGGATTTGGTTGCAAGAAAAATGACAAGGATAACTGGGGTATTGCAGGGGCCACTAACGAGGTAGCGACCCTGAAGGAGGCGGTGGCCGCGGTCGAACGCAATGCGGCTGCAGAGCGCACTGAGTGAGAGAAACAAGAGGCGCGGGTGGCGGAGGTACATCAAGAGCTCTAGGATCTCATGAGGAAACATGAGAGCCTGGAGCGTGACTCGAAGACTCGAGAGTCTGAGCTTGCAACGGCTCTTGAGAGTGCCAAAGCCGCTAAGGCCGAAGCCTACAAGGCCCTCCAGGAGATAGAGGCGGTGAAGAAAATAGCAGCGGGTAAGGCATTTTTCATGCAAAGTAAACATGTGAGTGTTAATTACCTGTCGCTTACCCGAATTCAGAGCTCTCCAGGAGCGTTCGTAGATCTTCCCCGCAGCGTGTCCGATGCTGCCGCATTCTACCGGGCCGAGGAGGGGAGCTCAACGGAGAAGGTCTTCTGGTCTCAGTATGCTGAGGCCGGACATCCGGTGCCCCTTAGTGACCAGCTGAAGCAGCTGGTCGAGCTCCACAAGGCGGCCGAACAGGCCATGAAGGGCCTCATAGTTCGGCTGTGGCCTAAGGAGGCCATGCCTGGGAGCTACTTCGGCCTGGTGCGGCGGCTGGTGGATGCGTGCCCGTGGGTTGAAGTCATCAAGCACTCCGCCTGTATTGAAGGTGCGCGTCGGGCCCTTGCCCGCGCAAAGGTGCACTGGGGCAAGATGGATGCCCAGAAGCTTGTGACGGACCCCCCACCAGAGGGCAAGGAGCATCGCACGCCCGAGATGTATTATAGGAGTGTGCTGAAGGGCGCCCGCACTATTGCGGGTGAGTGCTCCAAAGATGTAATATTTGAGTAGACTCGCATTTTGTTATCCTGTGCACTGAAAACTTGGTTCATATGCGCTAAGCAACGCTTGTTAATTTAAAATATTACCTTCTGTGCGGCTGTTTATCAAATCTGAGAGATGGCAAGTCGTCGGCTTCAGCCCCCATGCCACGAGTGCTGGGGTGTTCGGGATAAACTCGAGCGCTCTTGTTCCCATTTTTGGGTCCATCTAGGGAGGCGCTCAACACAACGAACAAGGCAACCGGACTTATAATGCTTGAACACTCTCACTTAGCCATAGAATTCTATAATTTTAAATTTCGGCAAAGCCCCTAGTTTTCGGAAGGCCGAATTTGGGGCGCTATCCATGCCTTGGCCGGACAGAATCCGGCTCCTCGCTCGAAGCGGCATAAGTCTTTAGGGACTCGCAAAGAACCTCTTGAACAGCGACCAGCTCTCGCCTCATCATGACGGTCAGTTTTAGCTTTCTCCACTAAGGCGTTAACCCAGCTCAACTGGGGCGCAATCGCAGTGGTTCTCCCAGTGCTACCTTAGCCGATAAAACGGAACGTAAGGTACCAAAACATGGGAGCCGGGCAAACCCAACTATTGACCCAAGAACATGATTCGGAGCCGATGCATATAATTCTATAAGTTCGGGGTGCCGCACTTGTGAAAGTGTTCGGACTTATCACACCATAACGCGGGAAACATAAGCCCCTGGTGTATTTAGCCGTACCAAAACGTACGGATGCAACATGTCATAGATGAACATATGTGTAAGAAAGAAATGCAATTAGAAGCAAAAATGTGCTGCATTGCTTTATTCAATAAAAACTGCTGTAAGTGCAGGACGATACAAGTGGTGCGGTAAGCAAGGGATGGGACTGTTTAACATGTCCCCCTCCAGGGGTAGGCTACGGAATAATGCATAAAACAGATTTAATGCTCATGATGGAGACCACCTGGGTTTTCGTTGTAGCCTTTCTCCTTCCCTGGCTGTTGCATAGTGGGTTCGACATATCTGCTACCGGACAAGGCCTCTGAAGAACGGAGTCCTGTAGGTAAAAAATAAAAGGAAAAGAAAAAGAAACGACACACTTAAGAGTCCCTGGTGCGGTTGAGTCGCAGTCTGGGCTTATCGTGATCGAGCCCCTTGCCCCATGCCCATGGTATCTTCAGAGCGTAATGGAGTACGCGAGGGGTCTGTCTTAATGTTTTACAGGGGCTGGGGTTGGGCCCGCACTGCTATGTGTGCTCGGAACGTGCCAGGTGGTCGTGTTGTAGGTTACTCCGGGCACGCTTAGCTGTGTCCGGCCGCTTGGCAGCCGGACTCGAGAATTGCCTTAAAAGGCTGCTTTGTACTTCTGCCGCGAGAGCCGCTGTATGTTCCTCCGTTCGGAGGGAGCATTCAGTGTTTCCGTTGACCGTGATGACTCCTCTAGGGCCTGGCATCTTGAGCTTGAGGTATGCGTAGTGCGGCACCGCGTTGAACTTTGCGAACGCGGTACGTCCGAGCTAGGCATGATAGCCGCTGCGGAACGGGACTATGTCAAAGATTAACTCCTCGCTTCGGAAGTTATCCGGGGATCCGAAGACCACTTCCAGTGTAACTGAGCCTGTACAATTGGCTTCCACACCTGGTATGACGCCTTTAAAGGTCGTCTTGGCAGGTTTAATCCTTGAGGGGTCTATGCCCATTTTGCGCACCGTGTCCTGATAAAGCAGGTTTAGGCTGCTGCCGCCGTCCATCAGGACTCTGGTGAGATGAAATCCATCGATGCTTGGGTCTAGAACCAATGCGGCGAACCCGCCATGGCGAATGCTGGTGGGGTGGTCCCTTCGGTCAAAGGTGATCGGGCAAGAGGACCATGGATTGAACTTCGGGGCAACTGGCTCCATCGCGTATACATCCCTGAGTGCACGCTTCCGCTCCCTTTTGGGTATGTGCGTGGCATATATCATGTTCACCGTACGCACCTGTGGGGGGAAACCCTTCTGTCCTCTATTATTCGGCGGTCGGGTCTCTTCCTCGTCGTCGCTATGTAGCCCCTTGTCGCTGTTTTCGGCAATTAACTTGCCTGCCTGCTTGAACACCCAACAGTCCCTATTGGTGTGGTTAGCTGGCTTTTCAGGGGTGCCATGTATCTGGCACAAGCGGTCAAGAATTCGGTCCAAATTGGACGGACCCTGAGTTGTTCTTTTGAATGCCTTTTTCCGTTGACCGGGTTTAGAGCCTCTGAATCCGGCATTGACTGCCGTATCCTCACCGTTATCGCCGTTAATGCGGCGTTTGTTTTTGTTGCGACGCGACCGGCCACTACGGTCCTTGATATCCAGACTGCCAGAATTTTTGTTGAGGTTGTTGCTGCGTGCTAGCCAGCTGTCCTCACCCGCACAGAAGCGGGTCATGAGTGATGTAAGGGCTGCCATGGATTTCGGCTTTTCCTGTCCCAGGTGCTGGGCAAGCCACTCGTAGCGGATGTTATGCTTGAAGGCCGCAAGGGCCTCGGCATCCGGACAGTCGACAATTTGGTTTTTCTTGGTTAAGAACCTTGTCCAGAATTGTCTGGCCGATTCGTCTGGCTGCTGAATTATGTGGCTTAGGTCATCTGCATCTGGTGGTCGCACGTACGTGCCTTGGAAGTTATCGAGGAATGCGGCTTCCAGGTCCTCCCAACTCCCGATTGACTCTGCTGGCAAGCTGTTAAGCCAGTGCTGGGCTGGTCCTTTAAGTTTGAGTGGGAGATATTTGATGGCGTGGAGATCGTCTCCGCGGGCCATGTGGATGTGGAGGAGATAGTCCTCGATCCAGACCGCGGGGTCTGTTGTGCCATCATAAGATTCAATATTGACGGGTTTAAACCCTTCTGGGATTTGATGATCCATTACCTCATCTGTGAAGCACA
This sequence comes from Triticum aestivum, assembly GCF_018294505.1. Taxonomy (NCBI): domain Eukaryota; kingdom Viridiplantae; phylum Streptophyta; class Magnoliopsida; order Poales; family Poaceae; genus Triticum; species Triticum aestivum. The sequence goes on from NC_057801.1 coordinate 779,708,706, forward strand.
GTGGGTGTGCGGCGCCTCTGTACTGGGCGATATAGCGACGGAGCTCAAAAGAGCTCTGTCTGTTGTGTTCAGCCCGGCCGGACTTACTGTGTCCGGGGTGACGGTGATCGTCACGTATCGTGTGGCGCCCACATGATCCATAGATCGATCTTGATTGTCTTGCCTTAACCTCCAATATGTCTCGCAGGTCCGGAGTGTTCCCCTGTGGCCTTGTGCTTTTCAAGCGATGCCGGGGTACGGGTCTAGTGAAGGGCCTTGAGGCCTCTCCGTCGCAACCACGGGGTGGTCGATCATCCGTATTGTCTCCTGGTGAAGCGGGATCATATGCCTCCACCTCTAATCAGGGGAGCAGCTTACGTTTGGGGTAGCTTTTGGAGGGGCGTTCGAGTTCATGCTCTTCGGCCGTGAGGACTTCGGTCCATCTGTCGGCTAGCAGATCTTGATCAGCTCTAAGCTGATGCTGCTTTTTCTTGAGGCTGTTTGCTGTGGCCATAAGCCTGTGTTTGAAACGCTCCTATTCGGCGGGATCCTCAGGCACAACGAATTCGTCGTCGTCGAGGCTTGCCTCGTCTCCGGAGGGCGGCATATAGTCCTCTACCTCTTCTTCGGCCGCTCTCTCATGAGGGCTGGCGTCCCCCTCCTCCTGTGCTGGATCTTGCTGGAGTGGGTTGTCTTCGGTGCTATCCGGTGTATTATTGTCTCCGGTGCCGGAATCCTCATTCTTGCTATGGCGGGATTTAGAGCGGCGCCGCTGACGCTGACGCTTGGGCTGTTTCTTGGAGGGGTCATCCTCCGCTATTCCTTCGCCGTTCCCATCCTTTGGGATATCCATAATGTATATGTCGTATGAAGAGGTGGCTTTCCAGTGCCCGGTGGGCGCTGGTTCTTGGTCGTCTCCGGCATCGTCGTCCATACCGTCGATGTCCTCAGAGTCGTAATCTAGCATGTCGGTTAGGTCGTCGACAGTGGCTACCAAGTGGGTGGTGGGTGGGCTCTGAATTTCTTCGTCGTCTGCATCCCAACCGTCCTGGCCGCAATCCGGCCAGGCCTCTCCTGATAACGAGAGGTACTTTAGCAAACTCAAGATGTCGCCAAAAGGTGAGTGTTGAAAGATGTCCGCAGCAGTGAACTCCATGATCGGCGCCCAATCGGATTCGACTGGAGGGGGCGCGGGAGGACTGGAGTCCGGTAAGGAGTCCGGAACCTCGGAGTCACGAGCTTCATGGGGGACAAGATCGGTGTTCAGTTCTATCGCCGTAGAGGTTGCAGCCCCCGAGGTGGTGTCTAGCCATCCATCCTTGGTCTGCGCAGCCGGCTCCGAGTCGAAGATCGGAGCGGGTTCGAGTGCGGCCTCCAGGGTACTGTCTGGCTGCAGAGCCAAATCATGCCCATCGTGACAGTACGGCACGCTCGGCTGTGGCTCGAATCCGTCGAGGATCAAGTCCCCGCGGATGTCAGCCATGAAGTTCAAACTTCCAAATCTGACCTGACGGCCAGGGGCGTAACTTTCGACCTGCTCTAGATGGCCAAGCGAATTGGCCCGCAGTGCAAAGCCGCCGAATACGAAGATCTGTCCGGGGAGGAAGGTCTCACCCTGGACGGCATCGTTGATGATGATCGAAGAAGCCATCGAGCCTATCGGTGACGACACAGAGGAACTCTCAATGAAAGCACCAATGTCGGTGTCAAAACCGGCGGATCTCGGGTAGGGGTCCCGAACTGTGCGTCTAGGCGGATGGTAACAGGAGACGAGGGACACGATGTTTTTACCCAGGTTCGGGCCCTCTTGATGGAGGTAAAACCCTACATCCTGCTTGATTAATATTGATGATGTGGGTTACAAGAGTAGATCTACCACGAGATCAAGGAGGCTAAACCCTAGAAGCTAGCCTATGGTATGATTGTTGTTCGTCCTATGGACTAAAGCCATCCGGTTTATATAGACACCGGAGAGGGCTAGGGTTACACAGAGTCGGTTACAATGGTAGGAGATCTACATATCCGTATCGCCAAGCTTGCCTTCCACGCCAAGGAAAGTCCCATCCGGACACGGGACAAAGTCTTCAATCTTGTATCTTCATAGTCTTGGAGTCCGGCCGATGATGGTAGTTCGGCTACCCGGACACCCCCTAGTCCGGGACTCCCTCACCCCTCCCGATCAACAGGACCCCCGTTTCGACTGTAGGAGCTCCGTTTCCTCCATTTTGCGATACGCCACACGCCTCCCGATCAACAGGACCCCCTTTTTGACCGTAGGAGGTCCGTTTCCTCCGTTTTGCGGTACGCCACACCCCTCCCGATCAACAGGACCCCCGTTTCGACCGTAGGAGGCCCGTTTCCTCCATTTTGCGGTACGCCACACCGCTCCCGATCAACAGGACCCCCGTTTCGACCATAGGATGTCCTTTCCTCCGTTTTGCGGTATGCCACACCCCTCCCGATCAACAGGACCCCGTTCCGAACGTAGGAGGTCCGTTTCCTCTGTTCTGTGGTATGCCAGGCCTTGTTTCAATCGCATGTTCTGTCCAAGCCCTCCCGATGAACACGACCACGCATTTCGTTCCGACCCAGCCGGTTGGCTCCCCATGAACACGACAACGACGTTGTTTCTCTGTTCCGACCCAACCATGTACGTATGTGCGAGTAGGCGTTCGAGACCCTGCTCATATGTACGTATGTGGCCGTATTTTCTTTCTTGCACCCTCGCCGCTGTACGTAGGTGTACATGCTACGTGCGCGCCTCTACTACGACACGTGCGCGCCTCTACTACGACACGTGTGCGCCTCTAAATCGACCAGTATGTACGTACACGTTCACGACCATAATGACAACGCTACGTACGCTTCGACCAGGTGGGTCCTGACTGTCAGGCAGTTCCTTGCCTGCGAAGATGTAGCTGGTGGGTCCCAGCAGTCAGGGGGGTGAATCTTTTTTTTCGGACGCACTTCCTTGCGTGCGAAGATGTAGCTGGTGGGTCCCAGCAGTCAGGGGGGCGAATTGTTTTTTTTGCCTAGACGCACTTCCTTGTGTGCGAAGATGTAGCTGGCGGGTCCCAGCAGTCAGGGGGGAATCGTTTTTTTTGCCCGGAGGCACTTCCTTGCGTGCGAAGGTGTAGCTGGTGGGTCCCAGCAGTCAGGGGGAAATGTTTTTTTCATGAAATACGGTGGCCCGTCCGGTGGGTCCCCGCTGTCAGGTGGAGGAATAATTATTTTCCGCGTAATAAGGAGACACTTCCTTGCTGCGGCCGTGGACCCAGCTGTCAGCCTCTCCACATACAGTCAACATCCGATGGAAGCCGTTCCTTGACCATGTTGACCACGCCGCGCTGAGAGCACCAGGGCGGTGGACGACGGCAAGGCCTAGGAAGGGGACGACGGGGATCCGGGGAAGACGCGGCAGTGTAAGCCCGTGCGGAGAGGAGTACGAGGGTTCACTGGTTCAGCTGCGGTGTGAGGCTGCCGTCGCTGCAGGGCCTGGACAGCGGTGGGGATGGTAGGGGGCGGTGAGGCCTCCGCGGCAGCACATCCGACCACGGGAAGCAGGAGCATGCGGCACGACCGGCGCTGCTTTGGGCGGCTGGAGCAAGAAGACCAAAGGTTGAAGAAGCACTACGGCCGTTGGATGGACATCGTACGGTCACTGGATCTAGAATCGTTTATATTGACTAAGTTGACAAGCCCTCCGTCCCCATCAACTTAGTAGGCCCACAAGTCAGCCTCCCACAAAGTAGGGTCCCTGTTAGAAGGGGGGCTATTCATTTTTTTTGTGCGTAATAAGGAGGCACTTCCGGTGGGTCCGAGCTGACAGGGTGGGTCCCCTTCCTAGGCCCATCAGGGGGAACGTTTTTTCACGAAATACGGTGGCCCGTCGGGTGGGTCCCAGCAGTCAGGGGCAAACATTTTTTCGCGAAATACTGGTGGCCCGTCCGGTGGGTCCCCGCTGTCAGGTGGAGGAATAATGATTTTCCGCGTAATAAGGAGACACTTCCTTGCTGCGGCCGTGGACCCAGCTGTCAGCCTCTCCACATACAGTCAACATCCGATGGAAGCCGTTCCTTGACCATGTTGACCACGCCGCGCTGAGAGCACCAGGGCGGTGGATGACGGCAAGGCCTAGGAAGGGGACGACGGGGATCCGGGGAAGACGCGGCAGTGTAAGCCCGTGCGGAGAGGAGTACGAGGGTTCACTGGTTCAGCTGCGGTGTGAGGCTGCCATCGCTGCAGGGCCTGGACAGCGGTGGGGATGGTAGGGGGCGGTGAGGCCTCCGCGGCAGCACATCCGACCACGGGAAGCAGGAGCATGCGGCACGACCGGCGCTGCTTTGGGCGGCTGGAGCAAGAAGACCAAAGGTTGAAGAAGCACTACGGCCGTTGGATGGACATCGTACGGTCACTGGATCTAGAATCGTTTATATTGACTAATTTGACAAGCCCTCCGTCCCCATCAACTTAGTAGGCCCACAAGTCAGCCTCCCACAAAGTAGGGTCCCTGTTAGAAGGGGGGCTATTCATTTTTTTGTGCGTAATAAGGAGGCACTTCCGGTGGGTCCGAGCTGACAGGGTGGGTCCCCTTCCTAGGCCCATCAGGGGGAACGTTTTTTCACGAAATAAGGTGGCCCGTCGGGTGGGTCCCAGCAGTCAGGGGCAAACATTTTTTCGCGAAATACTGGTGGCCCGTCTGGTGGGTCCCTGCTGTCAGGTGGAGGAATAATTATTTTCCGCGTAATAATGAGGCACTTCCTTGCGGCTGCCGTGGACCCAACTGTCAGCCTCTTCACGTACAATATTCTTCCGATGGAATTCGGTCGTTGACCACATTGACCACGCCGCACCGAGAGCACCACGACGGTGGACGACGGCGAGGCCTAGGAAGGGGACGACGCGGAGCCGTGGAAGACACGACAGTGGATGCCCACGCGGAGAGGAGTACGAGGGTTCACTGGTTCGGCTGCGCTGCCGTCACCGCAAAATAACAGGGGGTGTGGGTGAGTGGAGTGGAGGGATGGCCTGGCCAGCAGTGGGAGTAGTATGGAGGCGGTGAGGCCTCCGCGGTAGCACAGCCGGCCACGGGAGGCAGGAGCAGGCGGCACGACCGGCGCTGCTTTCGGTGGCTGGAGCAAGAAGACAGAGGTTAAAGAAGCACTACGGCCGTTGGATTGACATCGTACGGTCAGTCGAGCTAGAACGTGCATAACTAAGTTGACAAAGCCCTTCATCCCCGTCAACTTAGTAGGCCCCGTCAACTTAGTGGACATCATATGGGGAGTATACTTTTTTTGGGCGTAATAAGGAGGCACTTCCTTGCATGCGAAGATATAGCTGGTGGGTCCGAGCTGTCAGCGGCGGTAACGTTTTTTTCGTGAAATACAGAGGCCCTTTCGGTGGGTCCCAGATGTCAGTTGGAGGAATCATTATTTTGCGCGTAATAAGGAGGCATTTCCTTGCGTGCGGCCATGGACCCAGCTGTCAGCCTCTCCACATACAGTCCACTTCAGATGCATGTCGGTCGTTGACCACGTTGACCACGCCACGCCGAGAGCACCAGGGCGGTGGACGACGGCGAGGCCTAGGAAGGGAACGACACGGAGGCAGGGAAGACTCGACAGTTGTTTCCCACGCGGAGGGGAGTACGACTGTACGAGGGTTTACTGGTTCGTCTGCCGTCGCCGGAGAATAACAGCAGGTGTGGGACTGTGGGTGAGTAGAGGGATGGCTAGGCCCGCGATGGGAGTATGGTGGGGCAGTGAGGCCCGCGCGGCAGCACAGCCGGCCGCGTGGAGGAGGGAGCAGGCAGTCCCGCCGGCGCTTGTTTGAGCGGCTGCAGCAGGAAGAGACGGCCGTTGATTGGACATCCAACAGTATACATGCATATGTGGAAAGCCTCAAATCTGTGGAAAACTGCTTACAGCCCATCTGCCATTATTTCAAATAGTTTACAGCCCATTTGCTAATTCTTACGGGTTTTTTTGGAGCCCATATTCTTTTTGTTAGCATTACAGCCCATATTGTGTCCATGGTTAAAAAATTATATGAAATTTTGCATATGTCGGTGCGGTCTGAACTGTTTTTAATCCCGAAATTTCGAGTCACATTCAGATTGATTTTAAAAATAAATGTATATAAATATAAAATCCAATAAATTGTCCAAGCATAAAAATCAATGCAATTTAAAATCACGAAATGAAAAAAAGATATTTGAAACTAATTGCCGGTTTGATGTGTTTTAAAAATGTACAACCCATTTCTCATTACTGATAGGCCATTTTCTCGGCCAGCCGAATGAAGCTCTCCTCGTCTTGAAAGATTTGTAGCCCAACAGGCCTTATAAACTGACTTACTTGACAAATCACAAAAAAACTGGGCTAGCCATTTTCAGAAAGAAAAAAAACTACTGGGCTGGTCTGTGGTAAACATAAAAGAAAAGGATGTCTAGACAGGCCAGAGTGTCCCACACAGCCCAGTTGACACCCTGCGTCTATCTCAAAAATAAATTAGATAAATGCCACTCCAATTATGGCGATTCATAAAAATGCCACTGCAATTTCCAAACTTTGAAAAATGCCATTGCAATTTTTGCAAACTTTGAAACACGCCACTGCAGTTTGCAAACTTTGAAAAACGCCACTCCAGACTTCGAAAAATGCCACTAGAAATGGCATGAAATGGCATTTTTCAAAGTTTGGAAATTGCAGTAGCATTTCTCGGAGGCATTTATCAAATTAACCCAAAACAAAAATAAATGGGCGAGCTGCTGGGTCCCTGGTGTCAGCCGCTCATTGTGCAATTCTCTCGTTTATTGACTACGTTGACAATGGCATGGGACCCAGATGTCAGAAATCCACTAGGAGGAGCCATTTTTTTATTGGCTTGAAATAAGGAGGCACTTGCTTGTGTACTGCCATTACCTTGGCAGGTCCCTGTCGTCATCCTCTCCACGTACAATCATCTCCTGATTGTGTACGCGTCAACTTGCCAGGCCCACAAGTCAGCCTCTAAACCCGTGGAGGACAAATACAACCCATTTAAAAAAAATAACAGCCCATTCCATACGTTCAAACGGAAAGTTCAACATTCAGAGCAAATTAACAGGTCTGATCCACATATAGAGTACTGAACTTCCACGTTGACAACCATCATAGCGAAGTTAACTATCTACTCCCACTAGACAAGTACTAACTTACTCTTAGCTAACTAGACGATGCCGGCCGCCATCTGTGGTACACGCTAAACGCCGGCACCGATGTCCTGCACCTTGCTTCGGACTTGCCAGAGGTGCGATAGGGCGCGTTGCTCGCGCGCGTTGGCCCTTTCCATGCCGGCGTGGTCCACCAAAGCTTCGGCTTCCAAGCGAGAAACCCACTTGACGAGCTGGTAGTAAAAATCGGCGTTGTGAACGCGTGCGTGCCCGACAGCCTCCAGAGCTATTTGCCGGGCGCCGGCCTCCATGTAATCGGCCCAGTTGCGGGTGCTCTGCTCGCGACTCAGAGCGTCGGTGCGTTGCTGCTCCATGTCCCACTGGTGGCACAAATCGGTGATACGCTGCTCCTCCGCTAGGTGGTCGCGCTCCAACAACTCCTGCTCCTCCGCCATGCGGTCGCGCTCCAACAACTCCTCGATTTGCACATTGCCATCTAAAGACAGATAGAATGCCTCCTCCCTCCGTCTGCCTTCCGGTGAAAAACCGAACACTAGTTCCGGCGGTGACCGCCTCCGGCGTTGCCTACCGCGGATGGGCGGGGGCATGGTGGACGTGGTGAGCGATGTCGGGCCAGTGGGGGCTTATGATGATATGGCGAGTTGGGTCACGGTGGCACCGGAGAAGGCCGGGAAACAATACTTATAAGGGGAAGGTAGCGCGACGGTCATCAGAATTCAATGCATAATGGCTTAGCGCGCTAGCTTGCCGTGGAAAACTAGGGAAACTGAAATTATGACTGTGTCGTCCCGTCCCGTCTGGGTCGCACGCCGGCATGGCGGTCAAACAAGTGCACTCGAATCATCTCCCTCCTTGTCAATAATGATTCCACGGATTTGAAAAGCCCGCAACAATTAAAGCGTATCTTTTTTCGTATCAGTTAGCTGCCTTAATTACGGCCGGCTGCATGCAGGCACTCAGAATCGCTTGCAGGCAGTACGCGAAGCAGCATGCAACGAGTCGCAGCCGAGGGCACACATGCAGCCACTTAAATCGTTGGAATTAATTAGGTTTAAACTTCAGCATGCCATTAATTATTGCCATGCCTTGGTCTTGCTGCTTTGCTCACGGGACTAATAAACCCGGACGGAGGGAGTACCTTGGTTGGTGAGAGGTTTGAATTAAGCCCTGCAAACCGGAAAGGAGGTACTAGTACGTGCGTGATCTGCTATTTATTCGTGTAGGATCGAGTAGGTCGTTTCTTGAATTGAGCCCTGCAAACCGGAAAGGAGGTAGTATGTGCGTGATCTGCTATTTATCCGTGTAGGATTGATAGTGTAGCTTGTCAGTTTCTTCAGAGGTAGGCATTTTTATCCGTGTAGGATCGATAGTGTAGCTTGTCAGTTTCTTCAGAGGTAGGCATACTTCGTATCTTGCGTTGCAAATAAAACTGACAGGAGCGCATTTGTAGGTTAGCTAGTGATCGATCAGTAACTTGTAAACAATGAGCGAACAGAAATAAGTAACTGTTAATGCATCTCAATGATTCACCGATCATATACAAATATGTAGCTCCAAAAGCAAAGATCAGCCACTTCGGATCTTGCGTCGCAACTAAAACTAACTAGTACGATTCCCATACATAAGATAACCATGTTAATGCATCTCAATGATTCACAGATCATATACAAATATGTAGCTCCAAAAGTAAAGATCTAGAAAAAACATCTGTTCTTCCTACTAACATGGATGCTTCTATTGGCCAACATTCAGTACAGACTGAAAGACAAATTTGTTTGTGAAGTCTACAATTCCTCTTGCAAATGTAAGTGGTTTCACGAACAGCTGGAACCATGAGAATGAACCACACATGATGGAGGAACATCCACTGCAATATGATTTGGTCTTCTCTCAATCACACCGCGAGACTATTTTCGGAATACAAACTTTAACTTAGGCAAAATGATGCCCATTGTATAATCAGACTAAAGCAATGAGGCACCAACTGTTGGCCAGTAAATAGTACAGTACTACTTTTCTGCAGTCCATGAAGTGACTATCCAATCTTTGTGTCTATTTTCAAATGGCACTGCATGCAGTGACTATACTATTCTCTTGTGGAGTTCAACCAAAATTGCGAACACTTTGTTTGTTTTCCAAATAGCAACGGGCAGACATCTCTGTCTGCACAAATATCAAGCAGCTAGTAACATATCAAGCAGCTAGCAAACCACTAGTATTACTATCTAATGACAGTACAAAAAGAGTAGCAAGATAGTAGCAAACCATGTACCTTCGTAATGAACAGCTCATAGTGCCACCAATTGGATATAAAGGTTTGGAAAAAAACATGCTCCTAATGTTGAACCAGTTGGACTTTTTGTGTAGCTCCACTAAAATCGAGCATCCCTGTTTGCATAGATATTGAAAGTGTGATTACTATAAAAGTAGCATTAGTTGAAGCATAGACTCACAAATATAAGCATTCCAATTTCTTAATGGGAAAAGGTAGCAAGACTGTTTCTAACAACCTGTTTGAAGGAATAAATAAAGCAACATCGGCTGATGTCAGGAAGGCATACATAGTTTTTTCTAAAAAACTGAGCCATTCCTGACCTTTCCTCTTCTTTTAAGCAAATTTTGTGTAGTTCTACTAAAATAAAATGCCATCACCGCCTTGACAATTCAGTGACACTGTACAAAAGGAAATGACTTAACATTACATCATGATGTCAGGTATGTAGTCGACAGGCATTAGAGACAAACATATAGACCTCGTCCGATAACATAATGAACATTAATTTTAACAAAGGTGTGACTAGCTTTACCGGGATACTTTGAGTGAACTCTACACCATTCGAATACTACAAATATACACTAATCCAGTGGCTACTGCAACAGTAGAGTAGTTAGTTTATTACAGGGTACAGTACAATGGTTTTACTGAACAGATTTCAATAAACTCTAGCACTGGAAGGTTTCTATAAGAATTAACAATACAAAATGTAAAGGTAACAAGTTTCAGCATTGGTATACTAGTGGAATTAGACAAAATGTAAAGGTAACAATACATCCACAATCAACAGCTAACCCTGAAATAATGCAGTGACATTAAATGTCATTGCTTAAATTTATCGGTGGCATTAGACTGAGAGCGGCATTAGTTATTAAATGTGGCTTCACTTTAGCAGTAGCATTGCTTGACTTGACTGCTGGCGTTATACTAACAGCAAAAAAAGTGGCAATAAGAGCACAGGAGGCCCATTCGGACAGTGGGCGCACCAGTACGATGTACCTCCACAAACGCAGAGTGGTGAGGGAGGTATGGTTGCCCAGAGCAACAAATATCCAGGCAACATATGTGGATTACGTCCCATTTTTGTTCTCTTTAGCCACCTTTTTCCTATGTGAGGACAACAAACCGATCGACCTGGTCATTCTCTATTGCGTTGTCATGCCTTTCTACCCTTCTTCAACCAAGAGAGACGAGACTCGTTCCTTAGCTACTGATTTTCCCCTTTTCAACCTAGATGCGGGTTCGATGCCTACTCTCTTGGACAGTACATTCTCCCTTCCTTTCCTTATTCAACCCAGACATGGATTAGTCTGCATGAAGTAGGGTTTCCTTTAATAGTGCAAATTATGGTTTTCGTCTGTGTGGCGAGCAGAGCAGAGGATAGCAAATTGGGAAGACGGTGGAGTGGAAAAAGATCCATATGCAACGACGTGCCAGATGGGGCAATAGAACAAGGGTATGGTTCGAAAAGAGGTAGCATACCCGAGGGTCGGCGGGAAGTGGCTTTGCTCGTGGTCGTCGTCCTCCGCACACACTACGGCAGCGAGCTTGGGGACGGAGGCCATCCAGCGCGGGCGCTAGGTCTGAGAGGACGACCTTGTCGTCAGTGCGTGACCTCGCTCGCCGACGACGAGTGCGTCAACGCTGCACGTCCTTTTCTTCCCCGGAGGATCTGTGACCACCAGTGAGGAGGGAGAGAGGGGCCGTCTTTTTTAGATCTGGAGAGAGGGTGGTAGTGTGAGAAGCAAGTGGGCAGCCCTTGGCAAGAAAGCGCTGAAGCTCTAGCCTATATATCATTTTTATACTACTGGTACTGGCCGTTCCAACATATCAGTGAAACAACGGTGAGTAGTAGGAGTATTTCCGAACCGACGTGTATGCCGGGGCGCCCCTTCGTGAACCGTGGCAAACTGGCAACCGCCCACTGACTCTTCGCCTTTCCCTCTCGATTTGGAACTGCTGTCGCATGCTCTTCCTCTCCCTCCTCCATTTTCCTTCAGCCCTTCACCCTTTCTTCTGCCATTGTTCGATCATCTTCTCCATGGAGGGAACAGGACAGAAACGACCCCGTTATACTTGCCCCGATCTGAAAGATGACGTGGTGGAGGAACTCATTGATCGGTGCGACGTCATCACCTCAGCTAGCATGGCAGGTTCGTTCAAGCAAATTCTTGACTCAACTAATAACATCATTACTAGGAAACAAAGAGTCAAGGAGCGGTTTGATCTCCCCTATCTTCTTCACGCGTGACCCTGATGACTGGCGCCGTCACGACAGAGGCCTCGCCCTGTGCAAGTTGATGCCGCTTGATAATGATATGTATGATGTTAAGATGCCATCGCTTGAGGGCAAGGCTTGGGCAGGCACAAATGGAGATTGGGTTGTTTACATTGGGTCCAACTGCGAGTGGGAACTTGTGAATGTGTACACTCTTGACTGGGTTCCACTTCCAAAAATCTCAGCAGACTGCCCAGAGGTTGAGCACACCGGTATTGTACGCACGTTCAAATACAATCACGGTGACTGTCTTCTACGGAAGATAGCAATTTCTCGAGTTCCCAACCGCTCTTGGAATTACAACAACTATGAAGTTGTTGCTATCTTTGACAAGCTTGTTGCCGTCCTTGCTGGTTTGACTCGATGGATATTGCTCAAAAATCAGTTTATGTACACGGATGAGTACTGTGGTGCAATTGAATACGAGGGCCTTGTGTTTGCTGCCACCACTCGTGGCACTGTTTTTGCATGGAGTCGTTGTTTCGGTACGTTTGTCTTCCACCGTAATTATAATTGTTTCATCCATATGCATGTGGGTTAGCAAGTTTCCCTGTACTAGTTAACCTTCTTCTCGTGTTTCCAAGGTCCTGCGAACATTCCACCACCTATACTTGAAGATTTTTATAACCAAGGTGGAGATGACGATGGTGATGATCATGAGCATGAGGACGAGCAGCGCCCATATACTATTTGGCGCCTGGCAACTAATTCCGATGGATCACCTCTTCTCGTGTGTATACAGCCCACTAATGATGTTACTGCTAAGGAAGCAGGTGTAGTCTCCCATGGTCGCACTCTCCGGACCTATTCCAACACCCGTTGCATGGTATTCGGGATGGATACTAGTGTGCTAGCGCCAACTCCTTCTCCCTGGTACAGAATTGATAGTCTTGGAGAAAACTCGCTCTTCCTTGGACAAAACTATCCAATGATGGTGAAAGGCGATCCAACTACTGTTGACACAATGTTACTATCATTTATGAGAAGCAACTGTGTCTATACCTCGGACATTTGGGTGGTTCCCTACCCTGGTACTGATATAGTATGCCGCTTCAGCCTGGATGATCAGTCCTGCGTTGGTCTCCAGATCAACAATGGATGGCCCGTCCCAGAGAATCATTTGTTTTTCATCACCAGCACATCGAGGTGAAAGATGTGCAGGTTCAGTGGGTCCTCTTGCGTTTTCACTGACATGTGGGGCCGCATGTGAGCAAACAGACGATGGGCTCCGCGCATCCGCTGGCTGGCTGAGAAGAGAGATAGAGGATGGCTGAGCATGGACTGCAGGAAATTTGTTCTACGTACCTCGATATATGCTCGATATAGTGGGATGGCATGGGCCATAACTAGCATTCACGTCTAGCAGTATGGCACACCCCACCAATACGAGTCCCATCCGACACCAATTTTCTTGGAGTCCGTGCTACAGCCATCTCTTCTCCCTCCTGTTTTCTCAGCCATCGCGCAGTGGGCGGGGTGGGGGTTTGCCGATAGTCGGTTTTCTCAACTACGGTCCCATTTGTAAGTGAAAATGCAATACCGCACGCATTCCCGCTTGAGCGGCATGCCAGACCAACCGTGTGGGGGTGCGACACGAACACGGCAGGCTTTTCCTTTTGAACTGGTAACTTGTAAAATTTGGTTCTGCTCCATGGCGCGATCGATAGATAGAAAATAACGATTTTTCCTAGAGTAATGAGAAGTTTGGTTCTGGCGCCGTTCATGCATGGAGTACGTACAAAAATTATGAAGTTGATGCGAAAGGTAAGATAATTACTTTAGTATCATATACTACTACATGTATTTGACGGAAAGATAAAAATACATACGGATCCATCAACGACATCCTCACGCCCTAGTGCGTCGGGTCACCAACCGACGTGTGAGGAGCAGCGGCGTTGGCGGCGAGCTCAACATGCTTCTGAACAGTGCCGTCCAAGGTTTCCCTGCGGTCCAAGAAGGCCAGCGTCCTATCGTCCTCCTCTTGCATGTAGTAGTCCTTGTGGATGATTTGCGCGTAGATGTGGGTGACTATGTTGATGGTGTCTTGCTGCGCCAGGTGCTGCACGGCGAGCGCGACCTCGAGGTGGACATTCTCCGGCGCGACGGCGGGCAGTCGCAGGGCCACCAGTGCGTCGAACAGGTTGTCACCATAGTGGCCGTTGAGGGTGGCGGGCATCGTAGAGCCTGGGCGCGTCGGCTGGAGGCTTACGTCAAAGTCGTCCGCGAGCTTCTTGACGACGGTGAACTTGTCGAGGAAACCGACGAGGACCTCGTCGAACAAGGAGACGAAGCTGTCGTCCAAGCGGCCCCTCGCCCTGGCGGCCTCAAGCAATACTACCTGGAGACGTTCCTTGTTGCCAGGCCGCAGGCCGGCGTCGTGGACCATCTGGCACAGCCGGCTGATGCTCGCGCTCATCGCCTCCATGGGTCAACTGATCTTGTGATTCAAGTGATCACTCTTGCCCTTTGTTAGCGTGCGTAGGTGCATAGGATTTCGTACTACTCCTCGGCCCTCTACTGCACCTGCCTTTGGCTGTATGATAGGTGGGCCAGCATCCCCCTAGGCCCACGTGTCATTCACCCAAAGGCAGTTGCTGTAAGTCAATGAAGTTGCGTCCCCCTCCGTGCCGGTGTAGTATAGTCATCTCACCGGACCTCTAGTTGGGGCCAAACGAGAGAAGTTTGATGTTTACTGGTTTATTGGTCCCCTTTGCATTTTGCGCCAAGTTTTGACCTTTGATTTAACTAATAAAATGTTAATGCATGTAAACAAAAATGTTGTGTAAGTCACATTACGAAAATCAAATGATCCCAAAACACTTAGGCACGGTGCATTAACTCCCTCCTTGTTTCTTATTTCGTGACATATCAACCAATGAGAGATGTGGGCCGTGCATGCTTTCAGTGACTTGAGACTACCAAATGACATACAGTGTTTAGTTCATTGCATGTAATCCTATTAGTAGTTAGCAAAAAAAAACATTAAGTTCTCTCGCCGATAGGAATAAAACACCATGTATTTATTTACAGAGGGAGTAGTACATTTTTTGTGACATGCATTACTACTAGATATTGCTAGTCAAATACTAAAATCCAAATGGATGTGGTAGTACTCCTAAATCCAGACGATGGTGCTACTAGTACTAGCACTGTACTACCCGTTGGTCAAATTATTACGTGCTGCTCCTCACAGCGAAGTGACAAGACCCTGCGTCGGAGATGACACCTGAGTATAGGCGCCGTGTTCGGCATACCATAGTCAGCCTCACCGTCTGCAGTCACTATCATCATGGCTGTAGAGCTAGCCTGCTTACAACTAGCCCTGTTCGACATAATTTCCCGTGCGTAGATGCCCGTGCATTGCACGGAACACCAAGATTGGGGGTGGACGGCTCCGGCAGCGGCCATCGCGCCAGTTTTTTCCACCGCCTTCTAGATGTGGTGTGGAGGAGTAAGGCTGATTGTGAGAGACAAGGAGTTGTTTGTAAATAGGGAACAAGTACGGGCATCTTTTTGCAAAAATGGAGAAGCTTGGTTTGTATGCGTCAGATCTAGATCCGACGGCTATTGGTGAAAGATGGGAGGCACAACATCATCACCAACTCAGGACCTGTTTGATTCACAGGATTTTGAAAACGCAGGAATAGGACACGGCAATACTACAAGTTTCAAACTGATATTACAAATATTAGGAGTAATGCTGCACCTAGGAAGAGGGAATTACTAGGAAGTTTACGTAAGAACTTTCGTTACTTTAGGTGGATGCAGCATTATCATACAAACTAAAATCCACCGCCCTGACAAGTTACTAATGGGCAAATAAGTTTTCGAGTCACTGGCCACTTGATGTTTCAAAAACAAATTCAGCTTCTGCGGAGACTTTGTCATTTAGGCTTAGACGCTTGCGGTGATCAGCACGCCATTCATTGTTTCGCCAGAAAATGCCAAACCTCATTACCTTTAGCACACTTGCCTCCAGAACAAAGAACCTGGCCAATTTAATCTCAGATGTGCTGCCTCGGTAGTCGATCAAATCAATTTCTGTAAGATGGAGATCAAGGCATTCGATGAGATTGTTATAGTGCAGCACATTTTTCACTTTCGGGTCTTTTTTTATCTGCAAAAGATGAGAACATATTAGAGCACCTGGCTGCATAAGATTGCCGTGTCATCAAGAGGTACCAATATCATTCGCTCATACGATAGGGTTGGCTGGCTAGTGATATTTTTTCACTCTCTCTCTCTCTCTCTCTCTCTCTCTCTCTCTCTTTCTGTTTCCTCTCATTTAACTAGGAGCACGTGAAGAGCTTGGGCATTTGTTGCCTTCCACTATGTGGCCGATGCCATATTTCGCAAAAGTATGCCACATAATACGCATTGATGTCAAATCAAAAGATTTTGGCACCGCTCTCGCGATGTGAGAGAGTTGGCACCGTTGTGCACACAGACCCACATGTATAAACAAATCAATCAAACCAACTACACCAACCTCTCACTCTCCCAAACAAGTGTTTTTATTGCCTCAGTCCTCTCTCTCTCCCACGCAGTGTTTTTTTATTGCGTGAGTTAATTTGGCACCGGAGCAAAGTAGGTGATCCAGATTGGGGCACCAGGTGAGCTATGGATGGGCATCGATGTCAAATGCATCACAAGTGAATTTGGCACATGTTTTGGCTTACATAGCCCACTTTTATACTACCTCCGTCCCTAAATTCTTGTCTTAAATTTGTCTAAATACGGATGTATCTAGTTATATTTTAGTGTTAGATACATTCATATCTAAACAAATGTAAGACAAGAATTTTGGGACGGAGGGAATACTACCTCGTATTTAGTATAAATTTTGACAATAGATTTACCTAAGAAAATGCCAATGCATGTCATTAAAAATTACACCATTTGAAATTATGTTCAAATACGAATCCAACGATATAGTTCTTAGTGACATGCATTAACATTTTGTCAGTTAAACCTATGGTCAAATTTTGATACTACAAAATTGGAAGAGGTAACCAGGATGGAGGTAGTACTTGCTCTTAGGGTAACCATAGAGTTACTGGAGTAGTCTAAGTTACTTTCCACTATGACTAGCCTAGGCTACTATAGTAGTAGTACAGCATAAAAACGATGTAGGTGATCACGTGAGAAAAAATACTAAAAACATTTCTTTTGGTGCAGTGCGTAGATGCACTTTTGAACACTACACTTGTCATCGTAATTTGGGAAAATTACGAAAAAATTGAGCTACGTTGTGATTACCGTTTACTTATAGGAAAGAAGTTTCACCTTGATGAACAGCTTCTCCGTGCACGGAAAGCATGTGAGGAATCCAAGAACTTGATCCAAATTGGGGCCGATAGATTTTAGTGCTAAGATCTTCACTGTGCGCATGGATTGGGCCAAGCTTGTGGGATTCATATTCTGGAAGACGGTCGTAAATACATCAAGAAGAAATTTAAAAATGTGAATTTCAAGAAGACGGAGAAGAAGATGAGTGTTGTACCTGAACGACTACGGATCGAATAAAGAGTTCAGAGAATTTGGCAGACGAGTACACCAACGCTGTCAGTTTCGGCGCGTTAATGACCCTGATTTTTGTTGGACCTTCTAGATCCGATACAAGCAATCTCTCAAGGAAAGGCGCATTCTCAATGACCATAACGTGGAACAGCTGGAATGATCTCTTCCCAATTGATGTCTTGTTGTGGCGCCAGCAAGACACATAAATCCGTCGGAGATTCGTCGAGGCGATGTGGAGGCTAATGAACCCGTGGATCTGCTCAAGACGAAGGTACTCGAGCGCAGTACAGCTGCGCAGTAGGTGCTCCATAGCCTTCTTCGAGATGACAGTGTCGAAGAGGTTGAGTTGCTTGAGTTGAGGGAGAAGAAGGGCGGGCGCGGCATTAATCTGGGGAAGATAGCAGGAGCTGAAGCTGGCGTGGCGCAGCATTGGCGTGAGGCGGAGCGCGGACGGCGGCAGAGAGCGACATCGTCCAGCTTCAGAGCTGATCTCCTCGAGCTGATCTAGGGAGGGGGATAAGAACCACTCGTCGAACTTGGGTTGGACCTTGCAGTTGGTACTAAACATGCGGATGTCAAGGCGTCTGGCTGGCCCAGGGTGCGATGAACGGATCTTGGAGACTGCGGCCATGCGTTTGCAATCCCCATCGCAGAGGCAGCTGTCGACGGTGAGGTTGAGGGGGACGCAGCGCCAGAGGGGGCGCCACCACCGGGAGAGCAGGGCGGTCCACACAGTAGATTTGGTGGGGAGGACGCCGATGATGACGAGCAGCATGTCGTCGGGGAGGCTACTGATGAAGTCCAGGCTCGCCGGATGCGGTTTTGGCTCGAGCCGCCTCTGCTTGTTGGCTGCCTCGCCGTCCATCTCAACCGGCGGTGACGCGGGTGTACACGTGTGCTCGTGTGTGTTGTGTGCTGGGTGTGCGCGAGTGCATCCTTCTGTGCATGTCGCCGCGCACTGGTGAATTGTGTGCGAGTGCGTCCTTCGCGCGCAAGAAGTTTGTCCTCAATGCTCCCTCAATTTACTAGCGTGCGGGGTGCTACCCCGAGTGGTTTCAACTTTGTTTACTTCACTGCGTGTCAGGTGGGCCTCTAGTTCACTTATTTTCACGCACTGCCACATGGGCCAGCACACCAAGATACAGAACACGAGCTGACAACACAACATGTGGATTGGTTGACCGGTCAACTAAACAATATATGGAGCTATAGGCTGACACAGTGAGCGTATAATCCGTCGGTATAGAGAGTTCGAGTGAGAGGGGAGGCCCGTGAGAGATAGCAGAGAAAGAGAGAAATAGCTACTCCCTCTGTTCGATAATGTAGTTACAACATTTTTTAAGTCAAACTTTTGAAACTTTGACCAAGTTTATAAAGAAATTACTTATATCTACAATACCAAAGATAAATGATAGTATGAAGTAAGTACATGTTGTGATGAATCTAATGATCGTTCCAGATGTAAATGTTTTTCTCCACATATACCTGGTCAAACTTTTCTGAGGTTTGACTTTTCAAAACATCCATATGCTTATGGACGTGACAGAGTCCCTAGAGAGAGAGAGAGAGAGAGAGAGAGAGAGAGAGAGTGAAAAAAGTGTGTGTGCGTGTGTAAAAGAGACATGGACAACACACGATAAAAGTAGAGAAAAAGCGTGCGTGTCTTATGCAAACATATCACACATGCATCTTCGACAACGGAGGCAAGGTGAGGAGATAGTGTGTGGTTGTTTGGAACCGAGAGAGGAAGACCCCTAGCACGTGACCAAGAGGGGTCTGACAAACAAGGGAGAGAGGTTGAGAGAGACGTACGGAGAAAATGCAGACATGGGGAGGAGAGAGTGTATGTTTGTCATAGAGAGATCCCCTAAAGATCGTGATGGGACTACATGGATGGGAAATCGAGTGACAAGGTGTGTGCGCGATAGGAGATGCTCCGAGAGATATCGAGATAGACGTATGGATGGAAGGAGACAATACGTGTGTTCCTGATGGCTAGTAAGAGATAATCATACTTAGGAGGGGGGGAGTGCTTGCGCCTCTGGCCCTGTTTGGATACTCTAACTCAGTTAGAGGTTAGAGTTAGATTCATACCCTGAACTAAACCTGAACTAACTCCAAGTAAAGAGGTGTTTGGATGGCAGGGTTAGATGGAGCGGGGATACGGCGAGGCACCTTCACGGGCGGTGCGAGAGGGAGGGAGGGAGAGGACAAGAAGCTTCGAGGAAGTGGGGAGGGATCTGCTGCGGGGAGAGCGAGAGAAAAAAGTGTTTATTAGTGGTCCCGAGAAGAACTAACCCAAATAAGCACCTCTTGGATGGGTTAGTTTTTTTGGATGGGTTAGATACATCTAACCTAAACTAACCCTCCTGTTTGGATCTTTTTGGGTTAGTTGACTCCAAACTAACCCAAACTAACTCTAACCCATGGATCCAAACAGAGCCTATGATGGAGTGAGGGATTATGGTACTTAGGGGGGTGCGTGTCACATGGAGAGAGAACAAGGGCGAAGAGTGTTGGATGGGTCTATATGTATAGCGCGAGCGAGACATGTGTATGTGTGGACCAGGGAGATATAACGCCAGTTTGGCTTGCGTCGTGAGCATCTTTTGCATGGCCTGGGGTTGTGGCTGGATTTCACGCACGCTTGTTTGGTTGCTACCATGTGAAAAAGAAAGCCCGCTTGGGCTGGATTCCCTTGCACTTTAATTAGCCTGGCTGAACTCCAGACACTGCAAGTAGCCTGGCCCAAGCGACCGATTTCGAATGCCTGGCCGTGCCTGGTCGTGCGGCCACGAGGCTAACAGCAACATGGATGGATATTAGAATTAAATAATCGATGCATGGATTGATTGATGGGACGTTGATGCTTTGCCAGGCCCAGGCATGAACCAAACGCTTCAGCACCACACGAGCCTGGCCAGGCAAAAATATTTACATCTCACGTCCACACCAGGTAGTACCGACCATCAAGGCATGAGGGTCAGGTCACGAACCAAACTTACCAATAAAGTTTGAGAGAGATTGAGGAGCCCCGATAAGGCTGAGTGGTGCGTCAGATAGCTGAGAGGGGGAAAGAGATATTCCATCCGCTCGATAATGCAGTGCATGTAAATTTTTTAGAAGTCAAACTTTGGAAACTTTGATCAGGTTTACGCAAATGTTATTTATATCTACAATACCAAAGATACATCATACAAAACTACATCTCATGGTGAATCTAATGGTATATGTTTGCCGTCAGATGTAATTGTTTTTCTCCACGTACATGGTCAAACTTTGTGATGTTTGACTTTTCAATAAATCTATATGCTATGGACGGAGGAGAGTGCCTCAGTCGAGACAGATCAAGTGCGTGTGAAGGAGAATGAGTAAGTGTGCAAAAAGAGTATGTGTGTGAAAGACAAAGTGACAACGAACGATAAATTTGAGAGAGAGTGTGTTTTTTCATTTCTTATGCGAACATATCACACATGCATCTCCGAGATGGAAAAGCGAGGCGAGGACATACATGAAGATAGCTAGTGTGTAATTGTTTGCAACGGAGAGAGACACCCCTATAGCACATGTCCAATAGAGGTCTGGCCAACAAGGAAAAAAGGTCGAGAGGGACACATGGATGGCATGGACACATGGGGAGGGAGAGAGGGTGTGTTTGTGATAGAGAGATCCCCTCGAGATCGTGAGGGGACTATATGGGTGGGAGATCGAGGGAGTGCATGCGTGATAGAAAGATGCCCCGAGAGAAATCGAGATAGACCATACACATGTTTGTGATGGAGACTAAGATTAGCTAGTCATATACATATAGGGGGACTACGTGTGCCTACAATTGAGTGAGAGACCATCATACTTGGCTAGCTGGGCATGAGATTGTGTGTGTGTGTGCGTGTGAGATGGAGAGAGAACGAGGGAGAGAGATAGAGTTTTAGATGGGCCTATCGAGTGCGAGTGAGATATGCATGTGTATGTGTGACCCAGGTGGATGGACAGTTTGAGAGAGGGGGAAGAGCTCCGAGACGACATAGTGGTGCGTGAGAGAGTTACGGGCAAAGAGCCAAGGAATTTGTGTGCATACGATGAGTGCACCCAAGATATCTAGCTTGTACTAGCTAGAGTATCATACATAGTGTGCGAGAGAGACCTATAGATGGTGTATATATGAATGCGAACTAGAAAGACCCCCCCCACACACAAAGAGAGAGAGAGAGAGAGAGAGAGAGAGATGGAGAGAAAGGGAGAGGGACCAACAAGGTTTTTGTGTCGGATGTGTGCGAAAAAATTGAAGATTGTCGGCGAGAGAGTGAGAGAGAGAGATAGAGAGAGAACAGGAGTCCGGGAGAGGGGGAGGTCGCGTTTTATGCATCAAAGACTGATATAAACCATGTTTCGATATAAACTTGCATTCAAATATTTAAATTGGAGAACATGTTGTCTGCAATCCACACATGAACAGATATATGCGTATATCAAACAAGTTCATTAATTTGACTTTCAACATGTTCATGGAGTTGGTAAGGTAGACGTGGATGCTCGTTCTCCCAAAATTGAGGTGTTCAATTTTGGATTTAGTTCACTATTTTGACCTACTGAACGAGCTAGTTCATTGAATCGAGATATTTCATTTTGGGTTTGATTCGCGTTTTTGAGTGGGTCAACTATTTGTCATATAGCAAATCGCTAGCAACGAGCATGTAAAAACACATTACTCCCGAGCATCATCTCTCCATCTAAAAAGAAGTGGCAAGCTAATATTTCAAAATATGATTCGAATCGACTTGGTAAGGTAGACGTGGATGTTCGTTCTCCCAAAATTTGAACGAACCGTTAAACATCCTCTCTGCTCGGTGGAATTCGCCCGAGCAAATAAATGGGAGACGCGAAATTATCGTCCTATGTGGGACATGCATCAATTGGCCCGTTGTACATCGAGGGTAGGTTCGTAACTTCATCCAAGTGCGCCTTCTCCTCGGCCGAAATGACATGTGCCGAATAATTCATAAACCATGGTCGGCAAAACACGCTCTCCTCGCCCGAAATAGCTCGCGCCCACTATTTCAAAAACGCTCTCCTCGCCCGAAATCGCTCGTGCCCACTATAGTTCAAAACACGCCCTCCTCGCTCGAAATCGCTCCCGCCCACTATTTGGGGAGAAGCAAAGTTACTCTACTATCCCCGACCCTCAGTAAACAAACCAAAGCTGAGAAGCCTATAGGCGAGGGTAGAACTGTAACTCCCCCTCACATTTCAGACAAATGTGTCTGTAAGACATGGTTCCACTCCCCTCCCAATCCCCCCCTCCCCCGCCCGTCCCCATTCATACCTCGTGGGCGCCAAATCACCTTCTCCCTGGGAAGCTCCCTTCTCCCGAGCCACGAAACCTCAGCCCCACCTCCATGGCGCCCCGCACCGCACTAATTTCACAGCCGCCCTCCTCCCTAATGCCGGAGACACTGTCCAATTGCCGTCGTGCACTAGGCCGCGTGCCTCTTACTCCGTGCTGCTGGTGCTTCCTCGACGACGGCCGCGTGAACTGTACCGGAGCCGACTCACCCCCGTTGTTTTTCACAGCGCCGGAGCGGCTCCAACTTCGGATCTGTCCAGACTCCAGAGTCCTGGCGCTGCTTCCGCGTAGGTGCCGACCGTCGCGACATCGCTCTTTCCTTGCCGCCGGTCACCACCACAACCGCGCCGGCCTCACCGACTCGGCAGCTAGACCTGCTTACTTCACCATGCCGCCAGATAGGTCGCACCCTCATCTCAAATCACTTTATTTAGGCGTCAGTTGTCTGAATTTTTATTCTGGGCCAATCGATTCCCAATGGGAAGCAGCACCCCTCGAGGCGGCGGAGCTCCTAGGCTGCCGGTTGGCTGGTGTCTAACGTAAGGGTGTGGGGGCGCAAGTTCACCGTGGAAGCAGTGCTTAGATGGCTATCTTTTAGAGTTGCGTGGGTTGAAGGTACTGCCGCCGCCGGATCTGGATGACGGGGAGTCTGTGGATTGGCCCGGGGGCGGCGCAACCACGGCAGTGCGGTGGGGCGGGGAGCGGGATTTTGGCCAGGGCCACAGATGGCAGAGGCAGGCTGCTCTGCCGTTGGTCGCTGGCTCTTCGGGGAAGATTCCGAACAGTGTCAGCCGGGAGGCACAAGACGGCCATCAAGCCATCCGGCGTAGATCGGACAGTACCAAAATAAAACAAAATCGTGTGACCCCAATTTAGTGTTCAGTCAACAGACGTGTGACCACTCTCGTACCTTGCTGTTGATCTCTTAGTGTATTTCTTCAGATCAAAGAGATATGTCGTTCTTAACATTATGTGTTATCTGCATCTTCAGACACACCGTCTTCTGACTCACCGCAGCTGCTCCAACAAGGGAAGCATACACCAGAAGGGAGCTACAGTCCCCACTTAATAGTTCCCTGCATCGAATGCGTGTGCCCGACATGGACAACCACAACAACTGCAGGGCCATCGACAAGTCAGCACATGATGCTCACTCCTATGGATGGCACCCAGATAGGTTGTACCCTCATCTTACTTGTGTATAACATTTATGGCTTTGTTATTCATCTAAGCACGGAAAATAGATCATCACATTTCACTGTATATTCATGCTGATCTCTTACGGGTCTTGTTCAGGAGTTCATGTTGTTCCATAGTTCAGCTAAGATACTTGTTCTTTAGGTAACGCTGTTCCATAGTTATCATCCATCAGCCAATGCTATCCCACAGGCTGGTGATTATAGTATTATACCACTTCTAGTATTACCTATCTTGTTCTTTAATACTTTTGTGTGCCATCTAGTTAATCTCGAGTACAAACAATACATATTCTGTAGCTTTCATCTGTGTTCTCCCTTTAGTTTATGAGACCTGTTGCTGCTTGTTAACCCTAGTCCTACTATTTATAACATCTCCTACAGGCACTCATTTACATAAATCTAACTACTAGTTGTCTTCCATGCATGTCAGATATAATTGCACACACTGATATATCCACAAGAACCTCACGGAGCAATGTAAAGGCCAATAAACTTGATGTCAATGATACCCAATATGATGGAACATGTAAAGGCAGTTCTTCAGAAGACTTGTAGAAAGATGATGAATCCTCTTCACCCCACAAGGTCCTTGCTCTAACTTGGCCTCTAATATGGGTACAACATGCATATAATGTCCTGGAGTGTATCTACTCTGTTGCAATGCCATGTGCTTAGCATGCTGATCATGCATGTAAATATGTCATGCCTTCCTGTTTTTCAGTACCTATTCTATTCATGATAACATGTTTTCAAATTCAAGTACTGTCATTCTACTCTATCGCAATGCCATCTGCTTAATTTGTACATCATGATTTTGAATATCTTATGCATTGTTATTCATCAATATGTACTTCATCTGTCTGCCATACCATGTTTTTTTACATTGAAGTGCTGTTCTAGTGCTCTGTTGCAATGCCATCTTATTTTCCCAATCATACACGTGTATGTTTCCTTAGTTATTTCTGTACGTATTCCACTAGCATATAGTTTTACATACAACTAGTGTTTTTTTGCTGTGTTGTCCTGTCGTATCCCTAGCTCTTACACCATACTCCCTCCGTCCGGATTACATGTTGCCAAAATGGATAAAAAAGGATGTGTCTAGAACTGAAATACGCCTAGACCCATCCATTTTTTTCCGGATGGAGGGAATACATGTCAATATGTCATGCCTTCCTATTCTTCAGTACCTATTCCATCTCTCTGCTGTTGCATGTTTTATAATTAAAGCACCATTCTTCTATACAAGGCATGCAAGGGGAAGACGACTATGTTAGAATCTGAAGGGTTAAAAACAAGGCCTTTGCAAAAGATCCAAATGCTAGGAGATAATAAACCAACTCCAGTTTTTATAGATACTGCTCCAGCACAGAGAAACCCAACTCCTACTGATAATAAGCAGATTCCAGTGGCCAAAGAACTAGTCCACTCTAGTCCAGCAAAAATATGTCAACTCAATTCTAAGAAGCGTGTGCGTATCCTTGCATCACGAAATTTTATAGCATGCTGATCATATTTTCTACATGTTTCTTACCCATCTCTCTTTTAGAAAATAAGCTTAACAGATAGAAGAATTTCTGCAATGGTATCATTTATGAGGAAAGATTTTTGCAGGAATTCTCTGTGCTCCAATGTAGATGTAAGTACCTGTTGTATATCACTATATTTTTAGATCAGCATGTATTTTGTTAATCGGCATGAATCCAACCTTTATCTGATCTAAATTTAGTTGTAGCAAAATGTATGATTAAAGGCCACAATGTTGATTTTTGTAAGGAATACTGCCTGGTAGTTTTGCTTCCTGAGCTGCATGAGTGTACTATCTCATATCAGTGGGTTTAAATACTTCGGTTCTGCAGTGGGTTTTTCAGTGTTTTTTTATTGTGTTGTCCTGTCGTATCCCTAGCTCTTACATCATACTCCCTCAGTCCGGATTAAATGTCTTAGAAATGTTTAAAACTGGATGTATCTAGAACTGAAATACGCCTAGACCCGTCCATTTATTTCTGGATGGAGGGAATACATGTCAATATGTCATGCCTTCCTATTCTTCAGTACCTATTCCATCTCTGTTGTAGCATGTTTTATAACTGAATCGCCATTCTTCTATATAAGGCATGCAAGGGGAAGACGGCTATGTTATAATCTGAAGGGTTACAAACCAGGACTTTGCAAATGATCCAAACGCCAGGAGATAATAAACCAACTCCATTTTTCATAGATACTGCTCCAGCACAGAGAAACCCAACTCCCACTGATAATAAGCAGATTTCAGTGGCCAAAGAACTAGTCGGCTCCAGTCCAGCAAAAGAATGTCAACTCCATTCTAAGAAGCGTGTGCGTATCCTCGCATCATGAAATTTTATAGCATTCTGATCATATTTTCTACATGTTTCTTACCCATCTCTCTTTTAGAAAATAAGGTTAAACGATAGAAGACTTCCTCCATTGGGATCGTATTCGAGGAAAATATCTTGCGGGAATTCTCTGTGCTCCAATGCTGATGTAAGTACATGTTGTATATCACTATATTTTTACATCAACATGTATTTTGTTAATCGACGTGAATCTAACCTTTATCTGATCTAAAATTAGTTGTAGCAAAATGTTAAAGGCGCCAATGTTGATTTTTGTAAGGAAAACTGCCTGGTAGTTTTGCATACTGAGCTGCATGAATGTACTATCTCATATCACACACATTACTGAATTGTACTGCTTCTCTGGTTGCCCATTCATTCATTGTGTCAATGCTGCTTTCGTGCTACCTTACCTGGCTGATGATAGCCGTGCCATATTGTGTTAATTTGGTGTAGGCTAGTTCCCAAACATTCGTTGTGTCAATGTTGCTTTCCTATTATCTAACTTGGCCAATGATAGCAATGCTAGTGTGTTAATTTTGTGCAGGCTGCTGAAGATAAGAAGACAAACTCTGAAAACAGCAAGGCAACCCCATTATTTATTCCAGTAAATCTAGGCCAGGTAATATGGCAATAACTCATGATTAATCTGTTTGGCTCCCATCCTAATTTGTGTTATGATGCAGTGGTCGAGACACTCTCCACTATCAATAATACAAGCCTGCCAAAATCGCCATCTGAATCTGTTCAGTATCCTTTGTCTCGAATGCAACGGAATAAATATATGTTTATGAACCAATTAATGCCTGAAGCAATGATGGAAATGGTGGATGAATCACAGGTGCGGAGTCGTGCGACACAACAACTGATCAATGTTTTCAGAGACAGTGTAGCAAAGCAGAAAGAACTTGCCCACATGCCTATGAGCGTCATCTGTGCTGAGGTTGCAGATTATGACGTTGTAGATGGTTAGGTTCTGCTCATTTATTAGCACTGGCATCAATCTTTGATTGCCCAGTGGATGTAATTTCCTGTAATATATGCTGGATGTGCAACGTTATATCCTATATGTCGTACCTTTGCTTGATCGGTTTTGGTCTTATGCATAATTTCTCGTCGTAATGGGCTCAAATTATCTAATTTGGCCTAAAGACATGGTTAATGGGTCGTTACTAGGTCGAAAGTTAATGGTCGACCCTCTTACCTCCCGGGTCGTTAACAGGCCGACATCAAAGCGGGCAACAGGTGGCCCCAATTTATTTCACGGGCCGTTAACATGCCATTACTAAGTTTGGGCTACATATGGCCCAACTATACTGTAGTCCTTTAGCAGGCCGAAAGAGACAGCGGGCTTGTACTGGACCATGAAGACCATGGGCCGCTAAGAGGCCGAAAGTCAGGTCGTATTGTAAATGGCCCGACTGTGTTATGGGCCTTTAGCAGGCCGAAAGAGAAACTGGGCTGGTATTGGACCATGAAGGGCATGGGCCGTTAAAAGGCCAAAACTAAGGTCCGACTGCAAATGGCCCAACTTATTTATGGTCAGTTAACAGGCCGAAAGGCACATAGGGCCGGGAATTGGCCCAACACTTAAATGGGTCACTAAAAGGCCAAAACTCAGGTCCGACTACAAATGGCCCAACTGATTTATGGGCCGTCAACAGGCTGAAAGTGACACCGGGCCAGAAATTGACCCAACACTTAAATGGGCCGCTAAAAGGCCAAAACTCAGGTCCGACAACAAATGGCCCATCAGAATTATGGGCCGTGAACAGGCTGAAAGACACACCGGGCTAGAAATTAGCCCAACATTTAAATGGCTCGCTAAAAGGCCGAAAGATGTACATCCTGAAAATTGGCCCATCCATTAAATGGGCCGTTAACAGGATGAAATCTCATCGGGCCGATATTGAGCCCAAATATATAGCGGGCTGTTAACGGACTCGAACTGACCATGGGCTGCAATGGTGTCAAATCTTTAACGGGCCATTGACGGGCCGAATTGGCACATCTCGTATGGGCCGTGGGCTTAAATGGATCTGACACAAGTAGGCCTTATATGGGCTGGCCTGCTAATTTTTACTGGGCCGGCCTTTTCACTTGAATGGGCCTCTGTTGGGCCATGCCATGTGTCGATGTATCATAGGCGCCTTCCGTCCAATGAGTGGATGACATCTGTCCCAACCATGAACCGACACGTGTTTCCTCTAGCCAATGATGATTTTACACATGGAAAATCCCCATTGGTCGGGGCTGTTAACGGGTTATCGGATTCAAAACCCGCCCCAATAGCTTAACGGCGTTCTGTTACGGTGGATGCCACGTGTCGGTCACCCTTGACGAAAGCACTTCTGTGACGCGCGATTTATCGTCATGGAAGTGGACACTTCCGTGATGATAATTTTGGTAATGTCATGGAACACTTCTACGACAGCACAGGTATGACTATCTTGATTCTGTCATAAATTTGTCATGGATGTACATGCATGACAGAAAACGCGACCTACTGTGACAAAACACGTATCATCACGGAAGTGCATTTTTTTTGTAGTGCACTGGGCCTTTTCTTGAGGGGGGGGGGGCGAGCTTCACAGGCATTGGCCTTCTTCACAGGCACCGGGCCTTTTCCCAAAGCGACAAGCTTCACAGGCATTGGCCTTCTTCACAGGCTCCAGGCATTTTCCATAGGCACTGGGCCTCGCTTCAAGGGTAGAATCCCCGGAGGTGTTGAATGTTCCACGCGTTCGGGATGGGCACCCCCTCTTGGGTCTCCAAGCGCGCGGAGCCGGGCCTGGAAACATGAACAACCTTGAATGGGCCCTCCCACATAGGAGAGAGCTTGTGCAGCCCTTCCCTGGAGAGGACCCACCTGAGCATGAGGTCCCCTACCTCGAGAGTCCTGGGGCGGATGTTGCGGCAGTGGTACCGTCGCAGCGCTTATTGGTATCTTGCTGCCCGCAACGTGGCCTCCTGACAGCGTTCCTCCCCCAGCACGATATCCGTCGCGACATGGCGTCCTGCTGCGCTTCGTCGAACGCCAGGACCCGCACGGAGCGACGCCTGACCTCGTGAGGGAGGACTGCCTCAGCTCCGTAGACCAGGAAGAATGGGGTTTCGCCAGTCGACTTGGTTGCGGTCATGCGGATAGACCACATCATAGACTGGAGCTCGTCGTACCAGCCCCTACCGCAGGCCTCCAGCTTCTTCTTGAAGATCCTGGTTTTGAGGCCCTTCAGGACCTCCGCGTTGGCTCGCTCAGCCTGGCCGTTGCTCCGAGGATGTGCTACTGAAGCATAGCATATCTGCATTCCAAGATTAGCACAGTATGTTTTGAAGAGATTGCTGGTGAATTGCGAACCGTTGTCGGTGATGATGCGGTTAGGCACTCCGAATCGGCCAACGAGGCCCTTGATGAACTTGACTGCGGAACCTGCTTAGATGGTGCGGACAGCTTCCACCTCAGCCCACTTGGTGAATTTGTCGACGACATCGCAGAGGTAGCGATAGCCCCCTGGCGCCCGAGGAAACGGGCCCAAGATGTCCAGCCCCCAAACTGCGAATGGCCATGAGAGGGGTATGGTCTGCAGGCCCTGGGCCGGCTGATGGACCTGCTTGGCGTGGAATTAGCAGGCTTCACAAGCCTTCACCAGCTCGACGGCGTCGTTGAGTGCTGTGGGCCAGTAGAACCCGCTGCAGAACGCCTTGCCAACGAGGGTTCGTGATGATGAGTGGTGCCCACAGTCTCCGTCGTGTATGTCTGCCAGCAGCTCTTTCCCGTGTTCCTTGGAAATGCCACGTAGGGACATGTCGTTCGATCGCTTTCGGTAAAGCTCTCCATCTTGAATGCAGTATGCCGTGGCTTGCGGCGCCATGCATTCTGCGTCTTCCTCCTTTTCTGGCAGAGTCCCCTGCGTTAAGTAGCTCTTGAGTTCCACGGTCCAACATCCCTCCTTACGCTCCAGCGCTAGGAGCAAGCGTGCTCCTGAGGTCGGGCCATAGGCCGGAGCTCCTGAGGGAGGTGACTGAGGGAGCTCCACCTGAGGCTGTGCTGCGTTCGACGGTGGGGGCACCGCCGACGGTTTGAAGAGTCTTTCCTCGAAGACTCCGGGCTCCTGAGGGAGCCGCCTGGATGCTCTTTTTGCATTGTCATCAGCCTCCTGATTGGTGCCGCGGGGCACATGCTGCAACTCTGGACCCCAAAATTGCTTCTCAATTTTGTGGACCTCTACCAGATAAGCCTCCATGTGCTCGTCCTTCGGCTCATACACCTTGTTGGAGAAGTTAACGAGGAGTTGTGAATCACCCTTGATGACGAAACGCTTTACCCCCAAGGCCACTGCAGCTTTTAGGCCAGCTATCAGCCCCTCGTACTCTGCTACATTATTGGAAACCTTCTCTCCATGCTGGAAACAGAGTTGCACGGCGTAGTAGAGCTTGTCCTGAGTGGGGGATATGAGCACTACGCCAGCCCTCGCGCCATGTCGCGAGAAAGCTCCGTAGAAGTACATAACCCAGCCGTCCGGTGCCTCACTTCCTGGGGAAAGTGACCGGTCTTCGCCTGCTTCAAGTCCAGGCGCCTCTGTCCAATCTGCTACAAAATCTGCAAGTGTGGCTCCCTTAACGACCCTAGTCGTGCTGAATTCCAACTGAAACGCTTGCAACTTGATATTCCATTCGGCAACCCTTCCCGCTGGGTTAGGGCTTCTGAGCACCCTTTCCAACGGATATGCCGAGACGACCTTGATGGGGTGACCTTGGAAGTAGTGCTGCAGCTTCCGAGAGGCCACCAATAGTGCGAGTAGGAGCTTCTGAGGCATGGGGTACCGTGCCCTTGCATCCCTCAGCATTGTGCTGACGAAGTACACAGGATGCTCGACGAGAGCGGGCACAACGATGGGGCCCGCACCCTCCGGAGAGTCGAGTGCCTCCTGAGGCGCAAGAGCCCCCAGCTCCCGACGGACTGGTGGAGCCCCCTCAGCCGTGAGGACGCCACCTCGCTGAGGCTGACTTGTATCTGCTGGGTATGTGGCCCTTGAGGGGCCTTCCTGCCCTGGGGTTGCCGCAACTGGAGCGGTCTTGGCACGGCGCTCCTCCTGGACGGCCACCAGCGCTGCACTGGCGGAGTATGGTGTGGCGGCGAGATAAAGCACCAGGGGCTCCTGTGGGCGTGGCGCTACCATCACAGGAGGGCTGGTCAGGTACTTTTTGAGATCTTGAAACGCTTCGTCGTCCTCTTGAGTCCATTCGAATGGGCCCTTCCTCTTCATTAGCTTGAAGAAGGGTAAAGCGCATTCCCCTAGCTTGGAGATGAAGCGCCCTAGCGCAGTTACTTGCCCTGAGAGTTTGCGGCGGACTCATGTCTTCAATTGCCTTGACCTTCTCTGGGTTAGCCTCGACCCCCCTGTGGGACACGAGGAAGCCTAAAAGCTTACCGGAGGGAACACCGAACACACACTTCTCTGGGTTGAGCCACAGGTCCACTTCCCGAAGGCTCATGAAGGTTTCTTCCAGGTCCTGTATCAGAGTCTTCATCTCCCGAGACTTCACCACTATGTCGTCGACATGAGCGTCGGTGTTCCTCCCGAGCTGCCGGCCTAATGCGATGTGCATCAGCCGCTGAAAGGTTGCGCCCGTGTTGCGTAATCTGAATGGCATGCAGGTGTAGCAGTACACCCCACATGGGGTCAGAAAAGCCGTCTTCTCCACATCTTTGACCGCCATCTTGGTCTGGTGATAGCCCGAGAAGGCATCCAGGAAACACAACAGGTCACACTCAACGGTAGAGTCGACGATTTGATCGATGCGGAGGAATGGGAACGGATCTTGCGGGCAAGCCTAGTTGAGGTTGGTGAAATCGATGCACATGCGCTCCTTCCCCCTTTCTTTGGCACAACAACAGGGTTCGCCAGCCATTCCGGATAGCGAACCTCGCGAATGACTCCCGCGGCCTCCAGTTTGTGGGTTTCCTGGATGATGAAGGCTTGTTTCGCGGTGGACTGCCGCCTTGCCTTCTGCTTCACTGGGCGTACGTTGGGGCATACGTTCAGGTGATGCTCGATCACCTGCCTGGGGACCCCCGCCAGCTACTTGGGTTCCCACGTGAACACCTCCTTGTTTGCGCGCAGGAACTTCACCAAGGCCTCCTCTTGCTCGGGATCGAGATTGGCACCTATGGTGAAGGTGGCGCCGGAGGACCCATCCTCGTCAACTGGTACTTGCTTGGTCTCTGCTTTGTCTTGGGTGAACAACTGCTTCTTCTTTGTGGGCGCAGCCCCCTTAGCCCTGAGGGGATCGGCACTAGCGGGTTGTGCTGCTGCGGCTGCCTAGAAAACGAGCTTGAGCGCCTGCAGTGCATCTTTTGCATCTCCGGCTATGGTGAGGACACCGCTGCTCCTGCGCATTTTTACCAAGTTGTAAGTGATAACCCACAAGTATAGGAGATCGCAACAGTTTTCGAGGGTAGAGTATTCAACCCAAATTTATTGATTCGACACAAGGGGAGCCAAAGAATATTCTCAAGTATTAGCAACTGAGTTGTCAATTCAACCACACCTGGAAACTTAGTATCTGCAGCAAAGTGTTTAGTAGCAAAGTAATACGATAGTGATGGTAACGGTAACAAAAGTAAAGACAGCAAAAGTAATGTTTTTGGTATTTTTGTAGTGATTGTAACAATAGCAACAGAAAAGTAAATAAGCGAGAACCAGTATATGGAAAACTCGTAGGCACCGGATCAATGATGGATAATTATGCCAGATGTGGTTCATCATGTAACAGTCATAACATAGGGTGACACGGAACTAGCTCTAGTTCATCAATGTAATGTAGGCATGTATTCCGAATATAGTCATACGTGCTTATGGAAAAGAACTTGCATGACATCTTTTGTCCTACCCTCCCGTGGCAGCGGGGTCCTATTGGAAACTAAGGGATATTAAGGCCTCCTTTTAATAGAGAACCGGAACAAAGCATTAACACATAGTGAATACATGAACTCCTCAAACTAAGGTCATCACTGGGAGTGGTTCCGATTATTGTCACTTCGGGGTTGCCGGATCATAACACATAGTAGGTGACTATAGACTTGCAAGATAGGATCAAGAACTCAAATATATTCATGAAAACATAATAGGTTCAGATCTGAAATCATGGCACTCGGGCCCTAGTGACAAGCATTAAGCATAGCAAAGTCATAGAAACATCAATCTCAGAACATAGTGGATACTAGGGATCAAACCCTAACAAAACTAACTCGATTACATGATAAATCTCATCCAACCCATCACCGTCCAGCAAGCCTACGATGGAATTACTCACACACGGCGGTGAGCATCATGAAATTGGTGATGGAGGATGGTTGATGATGACGACGGCGATGAATTCCCCTCTCCGGAGCCCCGAACGGACTCCAGATCAGTCCTCAGGCGGCTCCGTATCGTAGAACGCGATGATTTCTTCTCTCTGATTTTTTTCTCTCCAAAGGCCAATATATAGAGTTGGAGTTGGCGTCGGATTTGCGGGGATTTTTTTATTAATTATCCTAATATATTCCGTGGAGTTTCAGGTCATTTCGAGAACTTTTATTTTTTGCACATAAAATAACACCATGGCAATTCTGCGGAAAACAGCGTCAGTCCAGGTTAGTTCCATTCAAATCATACAAGTTAGAGTCCAAAACAAGGGCAAAACTGTTTGGAAAAGTAGATAAGACGGAGACGTATCAACTCCCCCAAGCTTAAACCCTTGCTTGTCCTCAAGCAATTCAGTTGACAAACTGAAAGAGAAAAATAAAAACTTTTACAAACTCTGTTTGCTCTTGTTGTTGTAAACATGAAAAGCCAGCACTCAAGTTTCAGCATATATTATGGACTAATCATACTAACAATAACACAAAGGTCTCACAATTACTCATATCAATAGCATAATTGGCTAGCGAGCTATAATAATAAAACTCGGATGACAACACTTTCTCAAAATAATCATAACATGATATAACAAAATGGTATCTCGCTAGCCCTTTCTGAGACCGCAAAACATAAATGCAGAGCACCTTCAAAGATCAAGGACTGACTAAACATTGTAATTCATGGTAAAAGAGATCCAGTCAAGTCATACCCGATATAAACCAACAATAATGAATGCAAACGACAGTGTGCTCTCCAGCGGGTGCTTTTTAATAAGAAGGGTGATGACTCAACATAAAAGTAAATAGATAGGCCCTTCGCAGAGGGAAGCAGGGATTTTTAGAGGTGCTAGAGCTCAGTTTTTAAAATAGAGACTGAATAATATTTTGAGCGGCATACTTTTGCTGTCAACACAACAACTATGAGATGACAATATCTTCCATGCTAAACAAATTATAGGCGGTTCCCAAACATAATGGTAAAGTTTATACTCCCCCTCCTCCACAAGCATCAATCCATGGCTTGCTCGAAACAACGAGTGCCTCCAACATTCAACGGGTCCCAAGGGGAGTTTTGTTTGCAGTTATTTTGATTTAGTTTGCATAAAGCACGGGACTGGGCATCCCAGTGACCAGCCATTTTCTCGTGAATGAGGAGCGGAGTCCACTCCTCTTGAGAATAACCGCCTAACATGGAAAATAAGGACAACCCTAGTTGGAACATGAGCTGCTCGAGTATACAAAACATAATTTCATTTGAAGATTTGGAGTTTGGCACATACAAATTTACTTGGAACGGCAGGTAAATACCGCATATAGGAAGGTATAGTGGACTCATATGGAACAACTTTGGGGTTTAAGGAGTTTGGATGCACAAGCAGTATTCCTGCTTAGTACAGGTGAAGGCTAGCAAAAGACTGGGAAGCGACCAACTGGGAGAGCTCATGCATTAAAATTAATTTACACCGAATACAAGCATGAGTAGGATATAATCCACCATGAACATAAATATCATGAAGGGTATGTTGATTTGATTCAACTACATGCGTGAACATGTGCCAAGTCTAGTCACTCAATTCATTTAAAGGAGGATACCATCCCATCATACCGCATCATGATCATTCTAATAGCATGTTAGCACGCAAGGTAAATCATTATAACTCATAGCTAATCAAGCATGGCACAAGCATCTATAATCTCTAAATGTCATTGCAAATATGCTTACTTCATAATAGCTAACTCAGGAATGATGAATCATCATATTTACAAAAGCAAGAGAGGTCGAGTTCATACCATCTTTTCTCATCCCAATAAGTTCATCATATATCATCATTATTGCCTTTCACTTGCACGACCGAACGAAGTGTATAATAATAAGAGTGCACGTGTATTGGACTAAGCTGGAATCTGCAAGCATTCAACTCAAGAGAGAAGACAAGTAATATGAGCTCTAAGTTAAATAGACAATCATGCATATAAGAGCCACTAAGCATTTTCAATATGGTCTTCTCGACCCCCAAAGAAAGGAAAAGAAAAACTATTTACACGGGAAAGCTCCCAAC
Source organism: Triticum aestivum (assembly GCF_018294505.1). Taxonomy (NCBI): domain Eukaryota; kingdom Viridiplantae; phylum Streptophyta; class Magnoliopsida; order Poales; family Poaceae; genus Triticum; species Triticum aestivum. The sequence goes on from NC_057801.1 coordinate 779,744,303, forward strand.
AAGCAAAAGAAGAACGGGAAATATTTTTGGGTTTTCTTTTTTAATTACTACAACAAAGAAATAAACTACTACTAATTTTTTTGGTTTTCTAAGGTTTATTAAACACACAAATAGAAAGCAGGAAAAAGAAAATAGACTAGCATGGATATTACAGTGAAAGAGTATGAACACCGACCTCTAGCAATGAGTGTGTGTGTGAACATGAATGTAATGTCGGTGGGAAATACGTACTCCCCCAAGCTTAGGCTTTTGGCCTAAGTTGGTCTATTGCCAGGGATGGCCTAGCAGATACCCGTAAGTGAAGCTGGGGTCATACTGTGACGAAGAAGGCTCCGGCTGCCATTGGCTGGCAGCCTCCTCTGGATCCGAAGAATAAACAGATAGTCGTGAAGGCTCATCGCTCCGGTTTCGGGGCGGGTGCAGGATTTCGATAGGCTTGAATGGCCGCCCACGGAACGATGTGAGGACCTGCAGACAAGTTAAACAAAGAGGGAGCAGGCAAAGTAATAGTCTGAGGGTGATGTTTATCAAAGTACAATTTATATTTGAGCTCCCCTTCGCGGCTTTTAACAAGAAAATCATGTGCTATCATACTCCTATAATCTAAATAAGCACGAGGCAGTGATGTTTCCTCTTGAGAAATTTCTGAAATTTTTTAGTAACTTCAAATAAAGTGAACCAACTTCAATAAAATTGATAGCAACAACTCCTACAAGTGCCTAGAGCCTATATAAAGCATTGGAACTACTTGGAACCATATAAATTTGACATGCAAGCTCAAGAACATGGTCACCTATGCAGCACAAATTTGCAAAGAATAAAGCACTAGAACAAAAACTAATTGGAACAATGGAGGAGTCACATACCAAGGAACAATCTCCCCAAGCAGTTTTGCGAGAGGTGCTTTGAGCAAGGAGATCGAAAATCACAGCAACGGGGGATGGAACTCGTGCTTGAGTTGGTTTTTCGTGTTTGTGTGAGAGAGGAAGAAGATGGGTGCAGGAATAAGTGGAGGAGGGCCACCGTGGGCCCACGAGGCAGGGGGGCGCGCCCTACCCCCCTCGTGACCAGGTGGCAGCTCCCCCCGCGGTGATTTTTGCATAGTAAATTCATAAATATTCCCAAAAATATCATATTAAATTGGCATGGCATTCTGAGGACTTTTATTTTCGGGATATTTTTATATTGCACAGATAAGTCGGGAGACAGACAGAAAAATACTATTTTACTTTATTTCTACTAAATAACAGAAAATCTAAAGAGGGTACAGAAGGTTGTGCTTCTAGTTTCATCCATCTCATGTTCATCAAAAAGAATCCACTAACAAGGTTGATCAAGTCTTGTTAACGAGCTCATTCCGATTAACACGGAACCAGAGAAATTTCAAATAGCACTAAGTTACCTCAACGGGGATATGAAAATCCCCAACAATAAGTATATCATACTTTTTCTTGACAGTAGGGAGAGGAAATTCAAAACCCCTGAATATAACTGATGGGATTTTTCCAATAGAGTTGATACTGTGAACCTAAGGTTGTTTCCTCAGAAAGTGTACCGTGTGCTCATTGCCATTAACATGAAAAGTGACATTGCCTTTGTTGCAATCAATAACAGCCCCTGCAGTATTAAGGAAAGGTCTTCCAAGAATAATAGACATACTATCATCCTCAGGAATATCAAGAATAACAAAGTCCGTTAAAATAGTAACGTTTGCAACCACAACAGGCACATCCACACAAATACCGACATGTATAGCAGTTGATTTATCAGCCATTTGCAAAGATATTTCAGTAGGTGTCAACTTATTCAAGTCAAGTCTACGATATAAAGAGAGAGGCATAACACTAACACCGGCTCCAAGATCACATAAAGCAGTTTTAACATAATTTCTCTTAATGGAGCATGGTATAGTAGGTATTCCGGGATCTCCAAGTTTCTTTGGTATTCCACCTTTCAAAGTATAATTAGCAAGCATGGTGGAAATTTCAGCTTCAGGTATCTTTCTTTTATTAGTAATAATATCCTTCATATACTTAGAATAAGGATTTGTTTTGAGCACATCAGTTAATCGCATACGCAAAAAGATAGGTCTAATCATTTCAGCAAAGCGTTCAAAATCCTCATCATCCTTTTTGTTGGATGGTTTCGGAGGAAAAGGCATGGGTTTCTGAACCCATGGTTCACTTTCTTTACCATGTTTCCTAGCAACAAAGTCTCTTTTATCATAATGTCGATTCCTGGATTGTGGGTTATCAAGATCAACAACAGGTTCAGCTTCTACATCATTATCATTACTAGGTTGAGCATTAACATGATCATTATCATTAACATTATCACTAGGTTCATGTTCATCACCTGATTGTGTCTCATCATCAGAAATAGAAATATCATTTGGATTCTCAAGTGGCTCAGCAATAGGTTCACTAGAAGTTTGCAAAGTCCTATCATTTTTCTTTTTCTTCCTTTTAGAAGAACTAGGTACATCAATATCATTTCTCTGAGAATCTTGCTTGATTCTCTTAGGGTGGCCTTCAGGTTACATAGGTTCCTGAGTCATTCTACCGGTTCTAGTAGCCACTCTAACAGCATAATCATTTTTCTTACTATTCATTTCATCAAGCGCTTCTTTTTGAATTTTAAGTACTTGTTCTACTTGAATGGTAACCATAGAAGCATGTTTGCTAACAAGTTTAAGTTCACCTCTGATATCAGCCATATAATCACCCAAGCGTTTAATCATATAGGCATCTTGTTTTAATTGTCTACCAAAATAAGAATTAAAGTCATCTTGCTTAAACATAAAGTTATCAAACTCATCCAAGCACTGACTAGCAATTTTAGTAGGAGGGACTTCAGATTTATCATATCTATAGAGAGAATTTACCTTTACTACCTGTGTCGGGATATCGGGAGGTTCTTCATTAAATAAGTAATTGAGATCATATACTTCTTCAACAGGCGGTAAATTAAGACCGTGTATTTCTTCAATAGGAGGTAAATTCTTAACATCTTCAGCTTTAATACCTTTTTCTTTCATAGATTTCTTTGCCTCTTGCATATCTTCAGGACTGAGAAATAGAACACCTCTCTTCTTCGGAGTTGGTTTAGAAATAGGCTTAATAATTAGATCAGAAATTGGCTCAGGAGCTGGCTTGGGAGGTGCCCAATTATTTTCATTTGTCAACATATTGTTCAATAGAATTTCCGCTTCATCTGGTGTTCTTTCCCTGAAAAGAGAACCAGCACAACTATCCAGGTAATCTCTGGAAGCATCAGTTAGTCCATTATAAAAGATATCAAGTATTTCAGGTTTCTTAAGAGGATGATCAGGCAAAGCATTAAGTAACTTGAGAAGCCTCCCACAAGCTTGTGGGAGACTCTCTTCTTCAATTTGCGCAAAGTTATATATTTCCCTCAAGGCTGCTTGTTTCTTATGAGCAGGGAAATATTTAGCAGAGAAGTAATAAATCATATCCTGGGGACTTTGCACACAACCAGGATCAAGAGAATTAAACCATATCTTAGCATCACCCTTTAATGAGAACGGAAATATTTTGAGTAAATAAAGGTAGCGCGATCTCTAATTATTAGTAAACAAGGCAGCTATATCATTCAACTTAGTAAGATGTGCCACAACAGTTTCAGATTCATAGACATAGAAAGGATCAGATTCAACCAAAGTAATTATATCTAGATCAACAGAAAAATCATAATAATCCTTATGGGGAACACAAATAGGTGAAGTAGCAAAAGCAGGGTCGGGTCTCATTCTATCTCTAAGAGATTATTTACTCCATTTAACTAGCAACCTCTTAAGTTCATATCTATCCTGGCAAGCAAAAATAGTGGCAGAAGATTCTGCATCAAAAAGATAACCTTTAGGAATAGGAGGCATATTTTCATCATCACTCTCATCATTGTATTCAAGTGTAATAATTTCTCTTTCTCTAGACCTAGCAATTTGCTCATCAAGAAATTCACCAAGGGGCACAGTAGTATCAAGCATAGAAGTGGTTTCATCATAAGTATCATGCATAGAAGAAGTGGCATCATCAATAACATGCGACATATCAGAATTCATAGCAGTAGCAGGTTTAGGAGTCGCAAGCTTACTTATAACAGAAGGAGAATCTAGTGCAAGGCTAGATGGCACTTCCTTACTTCCCCTCTTAGCTGAGGGAAAAATCTTGGTCTTAGCGTCTTTTAAGTTCTTCATAGTGTCCCGCAGATATAAATCCCAAGTGACTCAAAGAATAGAGCTATGCTCCCCGGCAACAGCGCCAGAAAAAGGTCTTGATAACCCACAAGTATAGGGGATCGCAACAGTTTTCGAGGGTAGAGTATTCAACTCAAATTTATTGATTCGACACAAGGGGAGCCAAAGAATATTCTCAAGTATTAGCAGCTGAGTTGTCAATTCAACCACACCTGGAAACTTAGTATCTGCAGCAAAGTGTTTAGTAGCAAAGTAATATGATAGTGATGGTAACGGTAACAAAAGTAAAGACAACAAAAGTAATGTTTTTGGTATTTTTTTAGTGATTGTAACAATAGCAACGGAAAAGTAAATAAGCGAGAACTAGTATATGGAAAACTCGTAGGCACTAGATCAATGATGGATAATTATGCCGGATGTGGTTCATCATGTAACAGTCATAACATAGGGTGACACAGAACTAGCTCCAGTTCATCAATGTAATGTAGGCATGTAATCCGAATATAGTCATACGTGCTTATGGAAAAGAACTTGCATGCCATCTTTTGTCCTACCCTCCCGTGGCAGCGGGGTCCTATTGGAAACTAAGGGATACTAAGGCCTCCTTTTAATAGAGAACCGGAACAAAGCATTAACATAATGAATACATGAACTCCTCAAACTAAGGTCATCACCGGGAGTGGTTCCGATTATTGTCACTTCGGGGTTGCCGGATCATAACACCAGGGCCACCAGGGCCACCAGCGTCAGTCCGGGTTAGTTCCATTAAAATCATACAAGTTAGAGTCCAAAACAAGGGCAAAATGTTGGGGAACGTAGCAGAAATTCAAAATTTTCCTACGTGTCACCAAGATCTATCTATGGAGAAACCAGCTACGAGTAGAAGGAGAGTGCATCTACATACCCTTGTAGATCGCTAAGCGGAAGCGTTCAAGTGAACGGGGTTGATGGAGTCGTACTCGTCGTGATTCAAATCACCGATGATCAAGTGCCGAACGCACGGCACCTCCGCGTTCAACACACATACAGCCCGGTGACGTCTCCCAAGCCTTGATCCAGCAAGGAGAGAGGGAGAGGTTGAGGAAGACTCCATCCAGCAGCAGCACAACGGCGTGGTGGTGGTGGAGGAGTGTGGAAATCCTGCAGGGCTTCGCCAAGCAACACGGGAGAGGAGGACGACTTGGGAGAGGGGGAGGGCTGCGCCAGAACTTCGTCTGAAGCTCCCATGCGTCTCCCCACTATATATAGGGGTGGAGGGGCTGGTTTCTTGCCCTCCAAGTCCATTGGGGCGTTGGCCAAGGTGGGAGGAAAGAAATCCCATCATTTCCTTCCCCACCGATTGTTATCCCCCCTTTTTAGGGATCTTGATCTTATCCCTTCGGGATATGATCTTATTCCTTCTAAGGGGGGATCTTGGTGCGCCTTGACCAGGGGTGTGGGGCCTTGCCCCCACTACCCACGTTCATGTGGGTCCCCCCATGCAGGTGGGCCCCACTCCGGAACCTTCTAGAACCTTCCCGGTACAATACCGAAAAATCCCGAACATTTTCCGGTGGCCAAAACAGGACTTCCCATATATAAATCTTCACCTCCGGACCATTCCGGAACTCCTCGTGACGTCCGTGATCTCATCCGAGACTCCGAACAACATTCGGTAACCACATACAAACTTCCTTTATAACCCTAGCGTCATCGAACCTTAAGTGTGTAGACCCTACGGGTTCGGGAGACATGCAGACATGACCGAGACGTTCTCCGGTCAATAACCAACAGCGGGATCTGGATACCCATGATGGCTCCCACATGTTCCATGATGATCTCATCGGATGAACCACGATGTCAAGGACTTAATCAATCGCGTATTCAATTCCCTTTGTCTATCGGTATGTTACTTGCCCGAGATTCGATCGTCGGTATCCAATACCTTGTTCAATCTCGTTACCGGCAAGTCACTTTACTCGTTCCGTAACACATCATCCCGTGATCAACTCCTTGGTCACATTGCGCATATGATGATGTCCTACCGAGTGGGCCCAGAGATACCTCTCCGTTTACACGGAGTGACAAATCCCAGTCTCGATCCGCATAAAACAATAGATACTTTCGGAGATACCTGTAGTGCACCTTTATAGTCACCCAGTTACGTTGTGACGTTTGATACACCCAAAGCACTCCTACGGTATCCAGGAGTTACACGCTCTCATGGTCAAAGGAAGAGATACTAGACATTGGCAAAGCTGTAGCAAACGAACTATACGATCTTTGTGCTAGGCTTAGGATTGGGTCTTGTCCATCACATCATTCTCCTAATGATGTGATCCCGTTATCAACGACATCCAATGTCCATAGCCAGGAAACCATGACTATCTGTTGATCACAACGAGCTAGTCAACTAGAGGCTCACTAGGGACATATTGTGGTCTATGTATTCACACGTGTATTATGATTTCCGGATAATACAGTTATAGCATGAATAAAAAAGACAATTATCATGAACAAGGAAATATAATAATAACACTTTTATTATTGCCTCTAGGGCATATTTCCAACAGTCTCCCACTTGCACTAGAGTCAATAATCTAGTTCACATCGCCATGTGATTAACACTCACAGGTCACATCGCCATGTGACTAATACCCAAGAGTTTACTAGAGTCAGTAGTATAGTTCACATCACTATGTGATTAACACTCAATGAGTTTTATGTTTGATCATGTTGCTTGTGAGAGAGGTTTTAGTCAACGGGTCTGAACCTTTCAGATCCGTGTGTGCTTTACAAATCTCTATGTCATCTCCTAGATGCAGCTACCACGCTCTATTTGGAGCTATTCCAAATAACTGTTCTACTTGGAGCTATTCTAAATTGTTGCTCCATTATATGTATCCGGTCTCTCTACTCAGAGCTATCCGGATAGGTGTTTAGCTTGTATCTACGTAACCCTTTACGACGAACTCTTTTACCACCTCCATAACCGAGAAAAATTCCTTAGTCCGCTAGTTACTAAGGATAACTTTGACCGCTGTCCTATGATCCATTTTTGGATCACTCTTGTACCCCTTGACTGACTCATGGCAAGGCACACTTCAGGTGCGGTACACAGCATAGCATACTGTAGAGCCTATGTCTTAAGCATAGGGGACGACCTTCGTCCTTTCTCTCTTTCTGCCGAGGTCGAGATTTAAGTCTTAACTTCGTACCTTACAACTCAGGCAAGAACTTCTTCTTTGACTGATCCATCTTGAACACCTTCAAGATCATGTCAAGGTATGTGCTCATTTGAAAGTATCATTAAGCATTTTGATCTTATCCTTATAGATCTTGATGCTCAATGTTCAAGTAGCTTAATCCAGGCTTTCCATTGAAAAACACTTTCCAAATAACCCTGTATGCTTTCTAGAAATTCTACGTCATTTCTGATCCATAACAATATGTCAACAACATATACTTATCAGAAATTCTATAGTGCTCCCACTCACTTCTTTGGAAATACAAGTTTCTCATAAACTTTGTACAAACCCAAAATCTTTGATCATCATCAAAGCATACATTCCAACTCCGAGATGCTCACTCCAGTCCTTAGAAGGATTGCTGGAGCTTTGCATACTTATTAGCATCTTTCGGGATTGACAAAACCTTCCGGTTGTATCACATACAACCTTTCTCAAGAAAATCGTCGAGGAAACAATGTTTTGACATCCTATCTGCAAGATTTCATAAATAATGCAGTAATCGCTAATATAATTCCAACAGACTCTTAGCATCGCTACGAGTGAGAAAATCTCATCATAGTCAACTCCTTGAACTTGTCGGAAAACATCTTAACGACAAGTCGAGCATTCTTAATGGTGACATTTACCATCATTGTCCGTCTTCCTTTTGAAATCCATCCGTACTCATTTGCCTTACGACCATCGAGCCGTTCTGCCAAAGTCTTCACTTTGTTTTCATACATGGATCCTCTCTTGGATTTTATGGCCTCAAGCCATTTATCGGAATCCGGGCCCACCATCGCTTCTCCATAGCTCGTAGGCTCATTGTTGTCTAGCAACATGACTTCCAAGACAGGATTACGTACCACTCTCAAGTAGTACGCATCCTTGTCATCCTACGAGGTTTGGGAGTGACTTGATCTGAAGTTTCATGATCACTATCATAAGCTTCCACTTCAATTGGTGTAGGTGCCACGGGAACAACTTCCTGTGCCCTGCTACACACTGGTTGAAGTGATGGTTCAATAACCTCATCAAGTCTTCACCATCCTCCCACTCAATTCTTTCGAGAGAAACCTTTCCTCGAGAAAGGACCTGATTCAAGAAATAATCCTTTATTGCTTTTGGATCTGAGACAGGAGGTATACCCAACTATTTTGGGTGTCCTATGAAGATGCATTTATCCGCTTTGGGTTCTAGCTTATCAGCCTGAAACTTTTTCACATAAGTGTCGTAGCCCCAAACTTTTAAGAAACGACAACTTAGGTTTCTCTAAACCATAATTCATACGGTGTCATCTCAACGGAATTACGTGGTGCCTTATTTAAAGTGAATGTGGTTGTCTCTAATGCCTAACCCATGAACGATAGTGGTAATTCGATAAGAGACATCATGGTATGCATCATATCCAATAGGGTGCAGTTATGATGTACGGACACACCATCACACTATGGTGTTCCAGGCGGTATTAATTGCGAAACAATTTCCACAATGTCTTAATTGTGTGCCAAAACTCGTAACTCAGATACTCATCTCTATGATCTTATCATAGACATTTTATCCTCTTGTCACGATGATCTTCAACTTTACTCTGAAATTACTTGAACCATTCAATAATTCAGACTTGTGTTTCATCAAGTAAATATATTCAACATCTACTCGAATCATCTGTGAAGTAAGAACATAATGATATTCACTGCATGCCTCAGCACTCATTGGACTACACACATCAAAATGTGTTACTTCCAACAAGTTGCTATCTTGTTCCATCTTACTGAAACCGAGGCTTTTCAGTCATCTTGCCCATGTGGTATGATTTGCATATCTCAAGTGATTCAAAATCAAGTGAGTTCAAACGGTCCATTTGCATGGAGTTTCTTCATGCATATATACCAATAGACATGGTTCGCATGTCTCAAACTTTTCAAAAATGAGTGAGTCCAAAGATCCATCAACATGGAGCTTCTTCATGCATTTTATACCGATATGACTTACGTGGCAGTGCCAAAAATAGGTGGTACTATCATTACTATCTTTTGGCATGAACATGTGTATCACTACGATCGAGATTTCAATGAACCATTCATTTTAGGTGCAAGACCATTGAAGGTATTATTCAAATAAATAGAGTAACCATTATTCTCTTTAAATGAATAACCGTATTGTGATAGACATAATCCAATCATGTCTATGCTCAACGCAAACACCAAATCTCGATGGTAGAGGGAGCGTGCGATGCTTGATCATATCAACATTGGAAACACTTCCAACACATATCGTCAGCTCACCTTTAGCTAGTCTCCGTTTATGCCGTAGCTTTTATTTCGAGTTACTAACACTTAGCAACCGAACCGGTATCTTATACCCTGGTGCTACTAGGAGTACTAGTAAAGTACACATTAACATAATGTATATCCAATATACTTCTATCGACCTTGCCAGCCTTCTCATCTACCAAGTATCTAGGGTAATTCTGCTCTAGTGACTGTTCCCCTTATTACAGAAGCACTTAGTCTCGGGTTTGGGTTCAACCTTGGGTTTCTTCACTGGAGAAGCAGCTGATTTGCCGTTTCATGAAGTATCCCTTCTTGCCCTTGCCCTTCTTGAAACTAGTGGTTTCACCAACCATCAACAATTGATGCTCCTTCTTGATTTCTACTTTCGCGGTGTCAAACATCGTGAATACCTCAAGGATCATCTTATTTATCCCTGATATGTTATAGTTCATCACCAAGCTCTAGCAGCTCGGTGGCAGTGACTTTGGAGAAACATCACTATCTCATTTGGAAGATCAACTCCCACTTAATTCAAGTGATTGTTGCACTCAGACAATCTGAGCACAAGCTCAACGATTGAGATTTTCTCCCTTAGTTTGCAGGCTAAGAGAATCGTCGGAGGTCTTATACCTCTTGAGTGAGCACGAGCCTGAAATCCCAATTTCAGCCCTCGAAACATCTCATATGTTCCGCGATGTTTCGAAAACGTCTTTGGTGCCTCTACTTAAACCATTTAACTGAACTATCACGTAGTTATTAAAACGTGTATGTTCGATGTTCGAAACATCCACAAACGACGTTTGGGGTTCAGCACACTGAGCAGTGCATTAAGGACATAAGCTTTCTACTGTTCGCATAATCGCTACTATCAACTTTCAACTATATTTTCTCTAGGAACATAACTAAAACAGTAGAACTATAGCGTGAACTACGACATAATTTGCAAAAGGTCTTTTGACTATGTTCATGATAATTAAGTTCATCTTATGAACTCCCACTTAGATAGACATCCCTCTGGTCATCTAAGTGATCACATGATCCGAGTCAACTAGGCCGTGTCCGATCATCACGTGAGACGGACTAGTCATCATCGGTGAACATCTTCATGTTGATCGTATCTACTATACGACTCATGCTCGACCTTTCGGTCTCCGTGTTCCGAGGCCATGTCTGTACATGCTAGGCTCGTCAAGTTAACCCTAAGTGTTTTCGCTGTGTAAAACTGTCTTACACCCGTTGTATGTGAACGTAAGAATCCATCACACCCGATCATCACGTGGTGCTTAGAAGCGACGAACTGTAGCAACGGTGCACAGTTAGGGGAGAACACTTCTTGAAATTGTTGTAAGGGATCATCTTATTTACTACCGTCGTTCTAAGCAAACAAGATGCATAAACATGATAAACATCACATGCAATCAAATAGAGTAGTGACATGATATGGCCAATATCATATAGCTCCTTTGATCTTCATCTTCGGGGCTCCATGATCATCTTGTCACCGGCATGACACCATGATCTCCATCATCGTGTCTTCATGACGTTGTCACGCCAACGACTACTTCTACTTCTATGACTAACGCGTTTAGCAATAAAGTAAAGTAGTTTACATGGCGTTCTTCAATGACACGCAGGTCATACAATAAATAAAGACAACTCCTATGGCTCCTGCCGGTTGTCATACTCATCGACATGCAAGTCGTGAATCCTATTACAAGAACATGATCAATCTCATACTTTACATATCATTCATCACATTCTTCTTGGCCATATCATATCACAAAGCATACCCTGCAAAAACAAGTTAGACGTCCTCTAATTGTTGTTTGCATGTTTTACGTGGCTGCTATGGGTTTCTAGCAAGAACGTATCTTACCTATGCAAAACCACAACGTGATATGCCAATTGCTATTTACCCTTCATAAGGACCCTTTTCATCGAATCCGTTCCGACTAAAGTGGGAGACACTGGCACCCGCTAGCCACCTTATGCACTAAGTGCATGTCAATCGGTGGAACCTGTCTCACGTAAGAGTACGTGTAAGGTTGGTCCGGGCCGCTTCATCCCACAATACCATCGAAACAAGATTGGACTAGTAACGGTAAGCATATTGTACAACATCAACGCCCACAACTACTTTGTGTTCTACTCGTGCAAAGAATCTACGCAATAGACCTAGCTCATGATGCCACTGTTGGGGAACGTAGCAGAAATTCAAAATTTTCCTACGTGTCACCAAGATCTATCTATGGAGAAACCAGCTACGAGTAGAAGGAGAGTGCATCTACATACCCTTGTAGATCGCTAAGCGGAAGCGTTCAAGTGAACGGGGTTGATGGAGTCGTACTCGTCGTGATTCAAATCACCGATGATCAAGTGCCGAACGCACGGCACCTCCGCGTTCAACACACATACAGCCCGGTGACGTCTCCCAAGCCTTGATCCAGCAAGGAGAGAGGGAGAGGTTGAGGAAGACTCCATCCAGCAGCAGCACAACGGCGTGGTGGTGGTGGAGGAGCGTGGAAATCCTGCAGGGCTTCGCCAAGCACCACGGGAGAGGAGGACGACTTGGGAGAGGGGGAGGGCTGCGCCAGAACTTTGTCTGAAGCTCCCATGCGTCTCCCCACTATATATAGGGGTGGAGGGGCTGGTTTCTTGCCCTCCAAGTCCATTGGGGCGTTGGCCAAGGTGGGAGGAAAGAAATCCCATCATTTCCTTCCCCACCGATTGTTATCCCCCCTTTTTAGGGATCTTGATCTTATCCCTTCGGGATATGATCTTATTCCTTCTAAGGGGGGATCTTGGTGCGCCTTGACCAGGGGTGTGGGGCCTTGCCCCCACTACCCACGTTCATGTGGGTCCCCCCATGCAGGTGGGCCCCACTCCGGAACCTTCTAGAACCTTCCCGGTACAATACCGAAAAATCCCGAACATTTTCCGGTGGCCAAAATAGGACTTCCCATATATAAATCTTCACCTCCGGACCATTCCGGAACTCCTCGTGACGTCCGTGATCTCATCCGAGACTCCGAACAACATTTGGTAACCACATACAAACTTCCTTTATAACCCTAGCGTCATCGAACCTTAAGTGTGTAGACCCTACGGGTTCGGGAGACATGCAGACATGACCGAGACGTTCTCCGGTCAATAACCAACAGCGGGATCTGGATACCCATGATGGCTCCCACATGTTCCACGATGATCTCATCGGATGAACCACGATGTCAAGGACTTAATCAATCCCGTATTCAATTCCCTTTGTCTATCAGTATGTTACTTGCCCGAGATTCGATCGTCGGTATCCAATACCTTGTTCAATCTCGTTACCGGCAAGTCACTTTACTCGTTCCGTAACACATCATCCCGTGATCAACTCCTTGGTCACATTGCGCATATGATGATGTCCTACCGAGTGGGCCCAGAGATACCTCTCCGTTTACACGGAGTGACAAATCCCAGTCTCGATCCGCATAAAACAATAGATACTTTCGGAGATACCTGTAGTCCACCTTTATAGTCACCCAGTTACGTTGTGACGTTTGATACACCCAAAGCACTCCTACGGTATCCAGGAGTTACACGCTCTCATGGTCAAAGGAAGAGATACTTGACATTGGCAAAGCTCTAGCAAACGAACTACACGATCTTTGTGCTAGGCTTAGGATTGGGTCTTGTCCATCACATCATTCTCCTAATGATGTGATCCCGTTATCAACGACATCCAATGTCCATAGCCAGGAAACCATGACTATCTGTTGATCACAACGAGCTAGTCAACTAGAGGCTCACTAGGGACATATTGTGGTCCATGTATTCACACGTGTATTACGATTTCCGGATAATACAGTTATAGCATGAATAAAAAAGACAATTATCATGAACAAGGAAATATAATAATAAACCTTTTATTATTGCCTCTAGGGCATATTTCCAACACAAAACTGTTTCGAAAAGTAGATACGATGGAGAAGTATCAGTAAGCCGGGTGGGTTGCTGCCATGAACTGGGCCAAAGCCGGGTAGCCAAGGATGGCGTTGTACGGGAGCCCGATGGGGGCGACGTCGAAGTCGACCAGCTCCGTGCGGAAGTTGGCTTGGGTACCGAATGTCACCGGGAGGCGGATCTTCCCCAGAGAGCCGGTGGGGCTGCCCCCGACGCCCGAGAAGGGCTGGCTGGGTGGGAGTCGCTCGAGCGGCACGTGGAGGAGGCTGAAGGCCTCGATCGAGAGCACATTGAGGCCGGCCTCACCGTCGACGAGGGTCCTGGTGACGGCCACCTGGCAGATGGTAGGAGTACACAGCATCGGGAGTGCGCCCGAGTAGGCAGTGTTGGTGGGGCGATCATCCAAGCTGAAGGTCAAGTCGGCCATGGGTGACGCCCAACCCGGAGGAGCTGGGCGGCGAGTCAGGGCGGCGCCGACCTGGCGGACGAATGGCTTGACGTGGCGACTTGTGGGTGGGGCCTGTGAGCCACCCAGGAGAGCCGCGACGACCGGGAACACTGGCGCTGTGTGGTGGGCGAGGAAGAGGCTGTGCAGCTCCTCCCAGGAGTCCATCGAAGATGCTGGAAAGTGGAGCAGCCACAAGCGCGGGATGCCGGTGAGTGCCATGGGCAGCCAGTTGGCCATGACACGGTCATCGCCCCCGGCCTTGAGGATGGCCTCCTCATATGCTAGTAGGAAAGCTAGCAGATCCGCCGCCCCATTGTAGCGCGGCGGCATCTCTGGCTTGAACTTGTTAGTCCACCGCACCTGTCGCAAGGCGGGGGTCAGAGCTCGGAGCCCCCAGGTCCGGCCGCCGGCCCCTGCGGCCGGAGCGGGCGGCGCGTTGCCTGCCATGAGGGTGAAGCGCGAGGTTGATGGAGAACGGGCCGTTGACAGGGAGAGCTCCGGCGCACCCCTACCTGGCGCGCCAAATGTCGGATTTCGGGTTCCGGCAGACCCTTGAGGTTTGAACTCTGAGATGCTCGCGAAGATCTCTCTCCTACTAATCCACGCTCCAGCGCCTCGCTAAGGATCTAAGCTAGAAAGATGAACGCACGAGGGACACAGGGTTTATACCGGTTCAGGCCACCATTGTGGTGTAATACCCTACTCCAGTGTGTGGTGTGGTGGATTGCCTCAGGGGCTGATGATGAACAATACAAAGAAAGAACAACCTCGCGAGGGATGTTCTTGTGGTGGTGTTGTCCCTTTGGAAGGGTCGATTCGAGATGCCTTCCTACTGTTGTGGCTAGCCCTATATATAGAGAGGCCCTGGGCCTCTTCCCAAATATTGAGCGGGAAGGGCGCCAACAATTGGCCATTTTGAAGGGGAACATTTAGTACACTTATCCTGACTAAAGTTGGTCTTCAACTGCCAAAGACTCTGACGATGACGCCGTCTTGGGCTCCACGGTGACCTCCATCCTTCCGCTCTGCTGGTCTTGGTCTTGTTGCATCGAAACGGTAGCCTTTGACTGATGCCTTGGCCTGTGCTTGCTCCCTTTGCACCAAAGAGGAAACAAGGAAACTGCGCAGGCCGGTGGCCGCCTGGCCTCGGTCGTCATTGCTTGCGTCACGGGCACCTCGCGAGGTATCCCTGCCTTGATCTCTCCGCCTCCTCGCGAGCTTGCCTGGCGAGGCCGCTCCCGAGGAAGCTTCCTGTCGTCCTCCCCGCGAGGCTTGGCCCCTCGCGAGGGTCTTGAGCTTGAGTTGATGAAGATGGGTCGTACTGGGCCATCACTTGAGCCACGCCGCAGGCCGCAGGTAGGCAAGTCTGGGGACCCCCGTTCTCAGAACGCCGACATAACTCATTAGTCACATTGCTTGCAAGGCTTATAGTGATGTGCATTACCGAGAGGGCACAGAGATACCTCTCCGACAATCGGAGTGACAAATCCTAATCTCGAAATACGCCAACTCAACATGTACCTTCGGAGACACCTGTAGAGCTCGTTTATAATCACCCAGTTACATTATGACGTTTGGTATCACACAAAGTGTTCCTCTGGTAAACGGGAGTTGCATAATCTCATAGTCATAGGAACATGTATAAGTCATGAAGAAAGCAATAGCAACATACTAAACGATCAAGTGCTAAGCTAACAGAATGGGTCAAGTCAATCACATTATTCTCCTAATGATGTGATCCCGTTAATCAAATGACAACTCATGTCTATGGTTGGGAAACACAACCATCTTTGATCAACGAGCTAGTCAAGTAGAGGCATACTAGTGACACTATGTTTGTCTATATATTCACACATGTATTATGTTTCCGGTTAATACAATTCTAGCATGAATAATAAACATTTATCATGAAATAAGGAAATAAATAATAATTTTATTATTGCCTCTAGCCTCTAGGGCATATTTCCTTCAATAAGTCTACTCTTGATATCCGTAATATTGTTCATGAATTTAGGAGTTCGAATACCGAGGCTCACAAACTTGCAAAATATCCTTTATCTCTTGGAGTTGGCCGCCATGCTTGGTTAGGCCAGCCCAAAGATCTTGATTTCGTCCCTGTAAACATTGTGACGACCTAACAAAGCTTTGCAGTTTGTCTCAAAAAAAATTTAAGCAAGGTGATATTTTTGGTTTCGTCCCGCGATTAGTTTTCTTTACCGTTAGTTTTGGTCATGTACGAGGTGGCGAGGTGGTACTAAACAGTTATCTTAATTTTAAGTCCGTTGCTGCGCTGATATATTAATTTTAAGTCCGTTGCTGGGTGCTGGGCCTCCTTCGTAACGTACATATACATATTGGCCCAAAAATATTCATGTGAGCTTAGGACCTCGCCCGTCCTTTTACGTATGTCTCCAGCCAATCAGCCATATTTTCCACTTAATTGTATCACAAGTTGGCCTCAAGTCCACCCAATATCTCCTCCGCCGACTTCGCCAGAAAGCAACACGTCATCCGAAAGAATCTGTCCATCTTCGCCGGTAGTCCGCCCATTGTCGCCTCCGCCGACTTCGCTGGAAAACAAGACGCTTTTTGAATCTGTCCACCTTCGCCGGTAGTCCACCCATTGTCGCCACCACCGACTTCGCTGGAAAACAAGACGCCGTCCGACACAATTTGTCCAATGTCGTCTCCGCCTACTTCGATGAAAAACCGTCCAATGTCGCTTCGTCAGACTTCGACGGAAAACAAGCTGGCGTCCGACAGTGCTCCACGGTTCACCGGAAATTCATCGGCCGATTCTACACTTGAGGTATGTGCACAAAGAGTTGAAACCATGTTTTTTGTTTTCCACGCCTGGCTATCCCACGCCTCGCCAGCCCCGCTGTCCCATGCTAGAGGAGGTCAATGAGCCGCGCATAAAGCGCCTTCCTGGACAACCCAAATACATAGCCGCTGGGCCAGGAGTTCGTTTGGGCCGCTGCACTATGCTGGGTATTTTGGCTCAGTGCTCCCTTCCTGTACAATTGAAAAAAAAGGCAGGTCTTAATATATAGAGAGGGAATCAGGCTCGTGGAACCCGGCTCGGACGGAAAGGCTTCGGCCTAGGCTGCCGTGGGTGTGTTCTTCTCCCTATGTTCTTCTTCCGCTGCTCATCTTCCTCCTCCTTCCTCTGAGCTTCCCCTTGTAATTGAGTTGAATTCTTCAAACCTTGTTAATGGAGCTACTATTGTACTGGGTACCTAACAATTACAGCAGTCAACAGTATCATGCAGTGTGGATGGGCTCCTAGCCCAGTGGCCAGCAAGCCGATGTGTCTCGTGGCCGACGCAGGTTCAAGCCTCGGCTCGGACGCTGCTGTCTCACATTTTCTTCTCTTAATAAAAAATCAGTAGGGGCTTCTCCCCCTAGTGGTCTAGTTTAACAGTATCATGCAGTGGCACATGGTGGGCGCTCCAGAACACTGATCACAGGGCTAACTAGATTCCGGAAGATCTGATGGACATCAGAACAAACAGTTCACTGTCGTGTAGGGTTCACAGGTCACACATAATTTTCAGGGAACCACTAGGGATCACACTACTGATCCCTAGCTTTCCATCAGAGTAGTCAATGGGTGGCTTAGTCAACATTAGAGCATTGCCCATGTGTATGTCGGGTTTTTTATTTTTATTTTTATTTTCAACAGTAATATATACCCATGTGTTGCAACGGAAAACAAAAAAAATAGCACGGCCTCTAATATGATAAGCATGCTTAAGACCATCCACGATCATTATTTTGTCATGTTCAATAACAGATCGATTGAGGATAGGGTTTGTAGGACTTTAGTTTGGGACATGATATGTGGTCATGAGTCAATAATAAAATTATCCTGATGTAAAACTAAATCCTTTAAATAAAGGCGCTTAGCGATTAACAGACGCACTTTAATTCCATCAAAGAAAAAATTTATCATCGCTGACGGTTTTGGGGTAGCTATTTTGTGTCAAATTATGTCTCACTCTTTTCAATCGGCTTGTTAATGGCTAATTTAGTTCATAAGTCGTACCTCGTGAAAAAACTCAGAGAATTACCAACAAAAAGTAAGGGGAACGATTTCACGCCTACACAGCTATTTTTTTAGTCCCACCTCGCCAAACGAGAGGCACTCGCAGCTGTTTATAAGCCCTGAGTGCAGAGACGATGACGAAGAGGCTCAATGCTCCTGCACGTTAGTTAGCTTCAAGCCTTGAGGAATACGGTAGACTGCACAGAGCTATGTGCAGTGCAGTTGACACTATTCCGAAAGGCTTGAAGCAAATTAACAAGCATTGCGCCTCTTTTTTATTTTTAATGACTTATTACAACTGAGAAATAAAAAGAAAAAAATAATTGAAAAGAAAAAAACTATATAGAAAACTACTCATAAATGAATTGAACCAAATAATAGTTGTGATTAACTGTAGTAAAAAAGGAGCATAGATGCTTATTTTTAATGACTTATTACAACTCAGAAATAAAAAGAAAAAAATAAATATAGCAGAAAAGAAAAAAAAACTATATAAAAAGATACTCAGAAATGAATTGAAGCAAAAAATAGTTGTGATTAACTGTACTAAAAAAGGAGCATAGATGCTTATTTGTAATGACTTATTACAACTTAGAAATAAAAAGAAAAGAAAGTAGTTGTGATTAACTTTACTAAAATATGAACGTATATGCTTATTTTTAATGACTTATTACAATTCAAAAATAAATAAAAGAAAAAATAGTTATGATTAACTTTACTAAAAAATGAGCATAGATGCTTATTTTTAATGACTTATTACAACTCAGAAATAAAAAAATATATAACAGAAAAGAAAAAAACTATATAAAAAGCTACTCAGAAATGAGCATAGATGCGCTTATAGAGGAAATTCAAATTAAATTCATATCAAATTTCAAGAGAAATTCGTATGAATTTAGCCTAAATTCCCTATATAAGGGCATCCATTTTCATTTTCAGAGGAGCTCAATAAGGCAGAGAGGGAGGGGCTTATAAACCGGTCTGATTCCCCTCCGGTTGGCGAGGTGGGACTAAACTTTAGCCGCAACGAGGACCAACCCTTTAGTCCCGGTTGGCGGAATGGACCGGGACTAATGGTCGTCCATTGGTCCCGGTTCGGGCCACCAACCGGGACCAATGGTGGTGGGCCAGGAGCGAGGGCCATTGGTCTCGGTTTGTGCCACCAACCGGGACCAATAGGTCCAGCCGAACCGGGACCAACGGCCCACGTGGCCCGGCCGGCCCCTGGGGCTCACGAACCGGGTCCAATGCCCTCATTGGTCCCGGTTCTGGATTGAACCGGGACTAATGGGCTGGACCGGCCTGGACCATTGGCCCCTTTTCTACTAGTGCAGGTCGCCGTGGTGGGAGGAGAATTTGCATTTAGCCTGACGACAGAAGGAGAATTCCAATATCTGTTTCCACGGCTATTGAAGACACGCTTGTAGTTGATGCTTTCGATGTGCAGTTGGCTATTCCACCACCACCTCCCCTACCCCGCGGCAGCTATTCTGGGTGAGATGAGAGTTGGTGGCGAGTGACGACGAACTCGTTCACTGCGAATCCCGCACGAAAAAACGGAGAAACTAAACCGGGAAAACAACTGCATCCGACGAACCAGTCCCAACTCTTCCACTTTAGAGAGCATGCTACCTCCTCTAGGAGTAATGATCTTATGAGATGCACTTCGTTGATATCCAGGGGTCATTCCATATGCTGATTTTTAAACTAGTCCCATCTCTTCAAATACAACCCCTTTTGAATGTTTATATAGCTGCTACTATACTCTGCCGCGTAAATGAAGATCCCTTCTTTGGTCCTGCATTGAGAATATTACTCCCTTTATAAGTAGTGATCTAAACGCTTTGATATTAGTTTACGGAAGGAGTACCATCTAAATAGTATTTAGCTCGAAGCACTTGCGTGCATAAAGAGTCTGGGTTCTGGATTAGTCGTCAACCCTACTTTGCTAACATAGTAAGATTGAAACTGTGAAGGTCCCTAAAACCCAATCCCCTGA
Source organism: Triticum aestivum (assembly GCF_018294505.1). Lineage (NCBI taxonomy): Eukaryota > Viridiplantae > Streptophyta > Magnoliopsida > Poales > Poaceae > Triticum > Triticum aestivum. The sequence continues at coordinate 779,764,444 of NC_057801.1, forward strand.
GAGTTCGTGGCGAGGCGTCGAACTCGTTCACCACGAACCCCGCACGAAAAAATGGAATTTTTTTTCCATGCAGACCGGTTGTAAACCTCCATCTGTGCATACCCGGAACCATCAGCTGCCACGTGGCCAATCAGAAAATCGGACGGCACTCTGCATGCGCTTCTTACGTCCGCTCGACAGCGGTTACTCGTCTCCCGATCGTGAATGTTCCCAGCTCGTTTCCTTCGGCTCAGGCGGCTCAGGAAGCCTACGATCATCTCCCCCATGAGAACGGATCTGGCGAGCAGAGTGGCGGCGGCGGCACTTTCCTCCACCCCCTGTCCACGGCTGCGACGTGGCCTCCGCCGTCGACGCGGCCTACTCACCATCACCGTCGCCTGCAAGATATCGTCGGGGGAGACTACGGATCACGCGGATCTGGCACACGTGTTCGAGTTGTTTGATTGAAACTGACGACAACATCACACGGGGGAGCTGGAAGACTCCCACCGCCAAGCTGGGCAACCCTATGCCGTGTATCATCGGATTTGTGACGTGTATCTCATGTAAAATGATGTCTGATTGATCTTATAATGCTTGCTTGATGCGTGCATCATTTTCTGTCCGTGTGATCTATGTGTATGCACTGACTTGTCCAACGCCGGGGAGGAGGCTGAGGGAGGCGTGGGTGTGTCGGCTGGACCTGGAGACGGCGGTGGTGGAGATGGTTGGGTGTTGGAGAGCGGATGGGTAGTCTGCCATGGCAGCATGATCTCAGGAGCAGATGGCTCGTCCGCCATGGCCGCCGAAGCACAAGTCGCAGGCTTTGGAGCCGAGCGTGGGGATACAAACGAGCCGAGGCAGTTAGGAGTGGGCGAACGATCGACGTGCGATGCATCGGAAGGACACATGGCAGCAGATCCCCTTAAGTACGCACGGAAGCCAGTTTACAGCGATTTTTTGTCCAAAAGGACCCCTGGCCAACGAAATTGTCAAAAAAGACTACCCGTGGATAGATTTGACAAAAAAGACCCCCGGACCGTGGCGGCAGGTGCGGCAGACGACACGTGGCACCTGTCGCCACGCCAGGAGGCGGCGGGACCTACCGCCACAGCAGGAGGCAGCCGGCCAGCGAAACGGATTACGCAGAGTGCCCCCGAGCCGTGACGGAACGGGCCAGGCGTGGTGGGCCACGCCGCCACTAGACCAGGCGGCCTCCCCTGGCACGGTCGCTGGCGGGCCGACAGCCTCTGCTGCGCCCGGGCCCCGCCAGTGGGCCTCGCCGCCACTGCCGCAGGCGGCCTCTTCCTGGCGCGCTGGCTGGCCGACAGCCTCTGCTACGCACGGGCCGAGGCACAGGCCAGGCCGCCACTGTTGCTGGAGCATCATTAAATATGCATGCACGGGAAAACAACACTGATTCTGTGACTGACGGCGCTGATTTCGATACAAACTTTGCTCATTCCGATGATCCAAAAATTGATGCTGATAGCCTGCTTTTGCTTGTTTTTCTTGAGTCATGCGCACGTTCTCTATTGCAGACTTAGCTAATTTCCACGCGTGTGCTGGCTATTGCTTGAGAGGACGCGATGGCACTGCAGAAATACACTCACTCGTTGCGATTAACAGACGCACTTTAATTCCAACAAAGAAAAAATTTATTATCGCTGACGGTTTTGGGGTAGCTATTTTGTGTCAAATTATGTCTCATTCTTTTCAATCGGCTTGTCAATGGCTATTTAGTTCATAAGTCGTACCTCGTGAAAAAACTCGGAGAATTACCAACAAAAAGTAAGGGGAACGATTTCACGCCTACACAGAAGATTTGGCCGGTCGCTCGCACGTCGTCGGATGAGAAGGATCCCACGTCTCCAGACCCGCACGCTGCAAATAGCCTGGATTTGCCATATCTCTTCACACACTTTCTCCTTCACTTGTCGTCATCCTCACACAAGCGTGGGACCTCGCACGACATGGAAGCTCAGTCCACCACCACCACGGGACCCGCTCCCTTTGTCCCATTTTCAGCTCCACGCCGGCAAGCCGGACGCGCATCACCGCAACACCGATGTGGCATCCGTCCCGTCCATCCCTTCTTGCCTCGTTGTCGCCATTGACAGCAACCACCCCGGACATGCCCCACACTGCTCCGGCGAGCGCCTCCCTCCTCCTAAGCTGGAATTGTGGGAAATATGCCCTAGAGGCAATAATAAAATGATTATTATTATATTTCCTTATTCATGATAATTGTCTATCATTCATGCTATAATTGTTTTATCCGGATATCGTAATACATGTGTGAATACATAGACCACAACATGTCCCTAGTGAGCCTCTAGTTGACTAGCTCGTTGATCAACTGATAGTCATGGTTTCCTGACTATGGACATTTTTGTCGTTGATAACGGAATCACATCATTAGGAGAATGATGTGATGGACAAGACCCAATCCTAAGCATAGCACAATTTCATGTAGTTCGTTTTCTAGAGCTTTTCCAATGTCAAGTATCTTTTCCTTAGACCATGAAATCGTGTAACTCCCGGATACCGTAGGAGTGCTTTGGGTGGACCAAACGTCACAACGTAACTGGGTGACTATAAAGGTATACTACGGGTATCCCCGAAAGTGTCTGTTGGGTTGACACGGATCGAGACTGGGATTTGTCACTCCGTATGACGAAGAGGTATCTCTGGGCCCACTCGGTAATGCATCATCATAATGAGCTCAAAGTGACCAAGTGTTTGGTCACGGGATCATGCATTACAGTACGAGTAAAATGACTTGTCGGTAACGAGATTGAACGAGGTATTGGGATAACGACGATCGAATCTCGGGAAAGTAACGTACCGATTGACAAAGGGAATTGTATACGGGGTTACTTGAATCCTCGACATCGTGGTTCATCCGATGAGATCATCGAGGAGCATGTGGGAGCCAACATGGGTATCCAGATCCCGCTGTTGGTTATTGACCGGAGAGTCATCTCGGTCATGTCTGCGTGTCTCCCGAACCCGTAGGGTCTACACACTTAAGGTTCGGTGACGCTAGGGTTGTAGAGATATTAGTATGCAGTAACCCGAAAGTTGTTCGGAGTCCCAGATGAGATCCCGGACGTTACGAGGAGTTCCGGAATGGTCCGGAGGTGAAGAATTATATATAGAAAGTCAGGTTTCGGCCAACGGGAAAGTTTCGGGGGTCACCGGTATTGTACCGGGACCACCGGAAGGGTCCCGGGGGTCCACCGGGTGGGACCACCTATCCCGGAGGGCCCCATGGGCTGAAGTGGGAGGGGAACCAGCCCCTGGTGGGCTGGTGTGCCCCCCCTTGGCCCCCTTGCGCCTAGGGTTGGAAACCCTAGGGGTGGGGGCGCCTCCACTTGGCTTGGGGGGCAGGCCACCCCCTTGGCCGCCGCCCCCCTTGGAGATTGGATCTCCTAGGGCCGCCCCCCTAGGGGTCCTATATAAAGAGGGGGGAGGGAGGGCAGCCGCACCAAAGTCTCTGGCGCCTCCCTCTCCCTCCGCAACACCTCTCCCTCTCGTAGTGCTTGGTGAAGCCCTGCCGAGATCGCTGCTGCACCCACCACCACGCCGTTGTGCTGCTGGATCTCCATCAACCTCTCCTTCCCCCTTGCTGGATCAAGAAGGAGGAGACGTCTTCCCAACCGTACGTGTGTTGAACGCGGAGGTGTTGTCCGTTCAGCACTAGGATCATCGGTGATTTGGATCACGACGAGTACGACTCCCTCAACCCCGTTCTCTTGAACGCTTCCGCTCACGATCTACAAGGGTATGTAGATGCACTCCTCTCTCTCGTTGCTAGATGAACTCCATAGATTGATCTTGGTGAAGCGTAGAATTTTTTTATTTTCTGCAACGTTCCCCAACAGTGGCATCATGAGCTAGGTCTATGCGTAGTTCTCTTTGCACGAGTAGAACACAAATTTGTTGTGGGCGTAGATGTTGCCAATTTTCTTGCCACTACTAGTCTTATTTTGCTTCGGCGGCATCGTGGGATGAAGCGGCCCGGACCGACCTTACACGTACGCTTACATGAGACAGGTTCCACCGACTAACATGCACTAGTTGCATAAGGTGGCTAGCGGGTGTCTGTCTCTCCCACTTTAGTTAGAGCGGATTCGATGAAAAGGGTCCTTATGAAGGATAAATAGAAGTTGGCATATCACGTTCTGGCTTTCACGTAGGGAAGAAAACGTTCTTGCTAGAACCCTACTGCAGCCACGTAAAACATGCAACAACAATTAGAGGACGTCTAACTTGTTTTTGCAGCATATGTCTTGTGATGTGATATGGCCAAAAGTTGTGATGAATGATATATATGTGATGTATGAGATCATGTTCTTGTAATAGGAATCACGACTTGCATATCGATGAGTATGACAACCGGCAGGAGCCATAGGAGTTGTCTCAATTATTGTATGACCTGCGTGTCAATGATTAAACGCCATGTAATTACTTTACTTTATTGCTAAACCGTTAGCCATAGTAGTAGAAGTAATAGTTGGTGAGCAACTTCATGGAGACACGATGATGGAGATCATGATAATGGAGATCATGGTGTCATGCCGGTGATGAAGATGATCATGGCGCCCCGAAGATGGAGATCAAAGGAGCTATATGATATTGGCCATATCATGTCACTATTTGATTGCATGTGATGTTTATCATGTTTTGCATCTTATTTGCTTAGAACGACGGTAGTGAATAAGATGATCCCTCATAATAATTTCAAGAAAGTGTTCTCCCTAACTATGCCCCGTTGCGAAAGTTCGTTGTTTCGAAGCACCACGTGATGATCGGGTGTGATAGATTCTAACGTTCACATACAACGGGTGTAAGACATATTTACACATGCATAAACACTTAGGTTAACTTGACGATCCTAGCATGTACAGACATGGCCTCGGAACACTAGAGACCGAAAGGTCGAACATGAGTCGTCTGGAAGATACGATCAACATGGAGATGTTCACCGATGATGACTAGTCCGTCTCACGTGATGATCGGACATGGCCTAGTCGACTCGGATCATGTATCACTTAGATGACTAGAGGGATTGATGGGGAACGTAGTAATTTCAAAAATTTCCTACGTACACGCAAGATCATGGTGATGACATACCAACGAGAGGGGAGAGTGTTGTCCACGTACCCTCGTAGACTGTAAGCGGAAGCGTTATGACAACGCGGTTGATGCAGTCGTACGTGTTCACGATCCGACCGATCCAAGCACCGAAGGTACGACACCTCCGAGTTCAGCACACGTTCAGCTCGATGACGATCCCCGGGCTCCGATCCAGCAAAGCTTCGGGGATGATTTCCGTCAGCACGACGGCGTGGTCACGATGATGATGTTTTACCGGCGCCGGGCTTCGCCTAAACTCCGCGACGATATGACCGAGGTGGAATATGGTGGAGGGGGGCACCGCACACGGCTAAGGAACGATCCGTAGATCAACTTGTGTTGTCGTGTCTAGAGGTGCCCCCCTGCCCCCGTATATAAAGGAGCAAGGGGGGAGGGGGCGGCCGGCCTAGGAGGGGCGCGCCAAGGGGAGTCCTACTCCCACCGGGAGTAGGACTCCCTCCTTCCTTGTTGGAGTAGGAGAAGGGGGGAAAGAGGGGGAGAGGAGGAAGGAAAGAGGGGCCGCACCCCTTGTCCAATTCGGACCAGAGGGGGACTGCGCGCCTCCTTCCTTTCGGCCTCTCTCCTCTATTCCCGTATGGCCCAATAAGGCCCATATACTCCGCGGCGAATTCCCGTAACTCTCTGGTACTCTGAAAAATACCCGAATCACTCGGAACCTTTCCGAAGTCCGAATATAGTCGTCCAATATATCGATCTTTACGTCTCGACCATTTCGAGACTCCTCGTCATGTCCCCGATCTCATCCGGGACTCCGAACTCCTTCGGTACATCAAAACTCATAAACTCATAATATAACTGTCATCGAAACCTTAAGCGTGCGGACCCTACGGGTTCGAGAACTATGCAGACATGACCTAGAACTATTCTCGGTCAATAACCAATAGCGGAACCTGGATGTCCATATTGGTTCCTACATATTCTACGAAGATCTTTATCGGTCAAACCGCATAACGACATACGTTGTTCCCTTTGTCATCGGTATGTTACTTGCCCGAGATTCGATCGTCGGTATCCAATACCTAGTTCAATCTCGTTACCGGCAAGTCTCTTTACTCGTTCCATAATACATCATTTCATAACTAGCTCATTAGTTACAATGCTTGCAAGGCTTAAGTGATGTGTATTACCGAGAGGGCCCAGAGATACCTCTCCGACAATCAGAGTGACAAAACCTAATCTCGAATTACGCCAACCCAACATGTACCTTTGGAGACACCTGTAGTGCTCCTTTATAATCACCCAGTTACGTTGTGACGTTTGGTAGCACCCAAAGTGTTCCTCCGGTAAACGGGAGTTGCATAATCTGATTGTTACAGGAACATGTATAAGTCATGAAGAAAGCAATAGCAACATACTAAACGATCAAGTGCTAAGCTAACGGAATGGGTCAAGTCAATCACATCATTCTCCCAATGATGTGATCCCGTTAATCAAATGACAACTCTTTTGTCCATGGCTAGGAAACATAACCATCTTTGATAAACGAGCTAGTCAAGTAGAGGCATACTAGTGACACTATGTTTGTCTATGTATTCACACATGTATTATGTTTCCGGTTAATACAATTCTAGCATGAATAATAAACATTTATCATGATATAAGGAAATAAATAATAACTTTATTATTGCCTCTAGGACATATTTCCTTCAGGGATGTCTAATCTGAGTGGGAGTTCATTAAGTAATTTGATTAGATGAACTTAATTATCATGAACTTAGTCTAAAAACCTTTGCAAAAATGTCTTGTAGATCAAATGGTCAAAGCTCATGTCAACCTCAACTTCAACGCGTTCCTAGAGAAAACCAAGCTGAAAGATGATGGCAACAACTATACGGACTGGGTCCGGAACCTGAGGATCATCCTCATAGCTGCCAAGAAAGCATATGTCCTAGAAGGACCACTAGGTGAAGCACCCATCCGAGAGAACCATGACATTATGAACGCTTGGCAGTCACGTGCTAATGATTACTCCCTTGTTCAGTGTGGCATGTTTACAGCTTAGAACCGTGGCTCCAAAAGCGTTTTGAGCAACACGGAGCATATGAGATGTTTGAGGAGCTGAAAATGGTTTTCCAAGCACATGCCCGGGTCGAGAGATATGAAGTCTCCGACAAGTTCTATAGTTGTAAGATGAAGGAAATAGTTCTGTCAGTGAGCACAAACTCAAAATGTCTGGGTTGCACAACCGCTTGTCCCAGCTGGACATTAACCTCCCAGACGAGGCGGCCATTGACAGAATCCTTCAGTCTCTCCCACCTAGCTACAAGAGCTTTGTGATGAACTACAATATGCAGGGGATGGTGAAAACTATTCCTGAAGTATTTTCAATGCTGAAGTCAGCGGAGGTGGAAATCAAAAAGGAACATCAAATGTTGATGGTCAATAAAACCACTAAGTTCAAGAAAGGCAAGGGTAAGAAGAACTTCAAGAAGGACGGCAAGGAAGTTGCCGCGCCCGGTAAGCCAGTTGCCGGGAAGAAGTCAAAGAATGGACCCAAGCCTGAGACTCAGTGGTTTTATTGCAAAGGGAAGGGTCACTGGAAGCGGAACTGCCCCAAATACTTAGCGAACAAGAAGGCCGGCAACACTAAAGGTATATGTGATATACATGTAATTGATGTGTACCTTACCAGTACTCGTAGTAGCTGCTGGGTATTTGATACCGGTGCGGTTGCTCATATTTGTAACTTAAAGCAGGAGCTGCGGAATAAGCGGAGACTGGCGAAGGACGAGGTGACGATGCGCGTTGGGAATGGTTCCAAGGTCGATATGATCGCCGTCGGCACGCTACCTCTAGATTTACCTACGGGGTTAGTTTTAAACCTCAATAATTGTTATTTAGTGCCAGCTTTGAGCATGAATATTGTATCTGGATCTCGTTTAATGCGAGATGGCTACTTATTTAAATTCGAGAATAATGGTTGTTCTATTTATATGAGAGAAATGTTTTATGGTCATGCCCCGTTGGTCAATGGTTTATTCTTAATGAATCTCAAACGTAATGTTACACATATTCATAGTGTAAATACCAAAAGATGTAAGGTTGATAACGATAGTCCCACATACTTGTGGAACTGCCGCCTTGGTCACATTGGTGTCAAGCGCATGAAGAAGCTCCATGCTGATGGACTTTTAGAGTCTCTCGATTATGAATCATTTGACACATGCGAACCATGCCTCATGGGCAAAATGACCAAGACTCCGTTCTCCGGAACAATGGAGCGAGCAACCAACTTATTAGAAATCATACATACTGATGTGTGCAGTCCGATGAGCGTTGAGGCTCGCGGAGGATATCGTTATGTTCTCACTCTCATTGATAACTTAAGTAGATATGGGTATGTCTACTTGATGAAACACAAGTCTGGGACCTTTGAAAAGTTCAAGGAATTTCAGAATGAGGTAGAGAATCAACGTGACCGAAAAATAAAGTTCTTACGATCAGATCGTGGAGGAGAATATTTAAGTCACGAATTTGGTACGCACTTAAGGAAATGTGGAATCGTTTCACAACTCACGCCGCCTGGAACACCTTAGCGTAACAGTGTGTCCGAACGTCGTAATCGCACTCTATTGGATATGGTGCGATCTATGATGTCACTCACCAATTTACCGCTATCATTTTGGGGATACACTCTAGAGACAGCTACATTCACTTTAAATAGGGCACCGTCTAAATCCGTTGAGACGACACCGTATGAATTATGGTTTGGGAAGAAACCTAAGCTGTCGTTTCTAAAAGTTTGGGGATGCGATGCTTATGTCAAGAAACTTCAACCTGAAAAGCTCGAACCCAAGTCGGAAAAATGCGTCTTCATAGGATACCCTAAGGAAACCATTGGGTATACCTTCTACCTTAGATCCGAAGGCAAGATCTTTGTTGCCAAGAACGGGTCCTTTCTGGAGAAAGAGTTTCTCTCGAAAGGAGTAAGTGGGAGGAAAGTAGAACTCGATAAAGTACTACCTCTTGAACCGGAAAGTAGTACTGCTCAGGAAAATGTTCCTGTGGTGCCTACACCGACTGGAGAGGAAATTAATGATGATGATCAAGGTACTTCAGATCAAGTTGCTACTGAACTTCGTAGGTCCACAAGGACACGTTCCACACAAGAGTGGTATGGAAACCCTGTCCTGGAAATCATGTTGTTAGACAATGGTGAACCTTCAAACTATGAAGAAGCGATGGCGGGCACAGATTCCAACAAATGGCTTGAAGCCATGCAATCCGAGATAGGATCCATGTATGAAAACAAAGTATGGACTTTGACAGACTTGCCCGATGATCGGCGAGCGATCGAAAATAAATGGATCTTTAAGAAGAAGACGGACGCGGATGGTGATGTTACCATCTATAAAGCTCGACTTGTCGCTAAGGGTTATCGGCAAGTTCAAGGGGTTGACTACGATGAGACTTTCTCTCCCGTAGCGAAGCTGAAGTCCGTCCGAATCATGTTAGCAATTGCCGCAAACTATGATTATGAGATATGGCAAATGGACGTCAAAACGGCATTCCTTAACGGCTATCTTAAGGAAGAACTGTATATGATGCAGCCGGAAGGTTTTGTCGATCCAGAGAATGCTAACAAGGTATGCAAACTCCAGCGATCCATTTATGGGCTGGTGCAAGCATCTCAGAGTTGGAACATTCACTTTGATGAGATGATCAAAGCGTTTGGGTTTATGCAGACTTACGGAGAATCCTGCGTTTACAACAAAGTGAATGGGAGCTCTGTAGCATTTCTCATATTATATGTAGATGACATACTTTTGATGGGAAATGATATAGAACTTTTGGACAACATTAAGGCCTACTTGAACAAGTGTTTTTCAATGAAGGACCTTGGAGAAGCTGCTTACATATTAGGCATCAAGATCTATAGGGATAGATCGAGACGCCTCATAGGTCTTTCACTAAGCACATACCTTGATAAGATATTGAAGAAGTTCAATATGGATCAGTCCAAGAAAGGATTTTTGCCTGTATTTCAAGGTGTGAGATTGAGCTCGGCTCAATGCCCGACCACGGTCAAAGATAAAAAAGAGATGAGTGTCATCCCCTATGCCTCAGCCATAGGGTCTATTATGTATGCTATGGTGTGTACCAGACCTGATGTAAACCTTGCCATAAGTTTGGTAGGTAGGTACCAAAGTAATCCCGACAAGGAACACTGGACAACGGTCAAGAATATTCTGAAGTACCTGAAAAGGACTAAGGACATGTTTCTCGTTTATGGAGGTGACGAAGAGCTCGTCGTAAAGGGTTACGTCGACGCTAGCTTCGACACAGATCTGGATGACTTTAAGTCACAAACCGGATACATGTATATTTTGAATGGAGGGCCAGTAAGCTGGTGCAGTTGCAAGCAAAGCGTCGTGGCGGGATCTACATGTGAAGCGGAGTACATGGCAGCCTCGGAGGCAGCGCATGAAGCAATCTGGATGAAGGAGTTCATCACCGGCCTAGGAGTCATACCCAATGCGTCAGGGCCGATCACCCTCTTCTGTGACAACACTGGAGCTATTTCCCTTGCCAAGGAGCCCAGGTTTCACAAGAAGACCAGGCACATCAAGCGTCGCTTCAACTCCATTCGTGAAAACGTTCAAGATGGAGACATAGAGATTTGCAAAGTGCGTACGGATCTGAATGTCGCAGATCCGTTGACTAAACCTCTTCTGCGAGCAAAACATGATTAACACCAGAACTCTATGGGTGTTCGATTCATCACAATGTAACTAGATTATTGACTCTAGTGCAAGTGGGAGACTGTTGGAAATATGCCCTAGATGCAGTAATAAAATGATTATTATTATATTTCCTTATTCATGATAATTGTCTATCATTCATGCTATAATTGTGTTATCCGGAAATCGTAATACATGTGTGAATACATAGACCACAACATGTCCCTAGTGAGCCTCTAGTTGACTAGCTCGTTGATCAACTGATAGTCATGGTTTCCTGACTATGGACATTGGATGTCGTTGATAACGGGATCACATCATTAGGAGAATGATGTGATGGACAAGACCCAATCCTAAGCATAGCACAAGGTCATGTAGTTCGTTTCCTAGAGCTTTTCCAATGTCAAGTATCTTTTCCTTAGACCATGAGATCGTGTAACTCCCGGATACCGTAGGAGTGCTTTGGGTGTACCAAACTTCACAACGTCACTGGGTGACTATAAAGGTATACTACGGGTATCCCCGAAAGTGTCTGTTGGGTTGACACGGATCGAGACTGGGATTTGTCACTCCGTATGACGGAGAGGTATCTCTGGGCCCACTCGGTAATGCATCATCATAATGAGCTCAAAGTGACCAAGTGTTTGGTCACGGGATCATGCATTACGGTACGAGTAAAGTGACTTGCCGGTAACGAGATTGAACGAGGTATTGGGATACCGACGATCGAATCTCGGGCAAGTAACATACCGATTGACAAAGGGAATTGTATACCGGGTTACTTGAATCCTCGACATCGTGGTTGATCCGATGAGTTCATCGAGGAGCATGTGGGAGCCAACATGCGTATCCAGATCCCGCTGTTGGTTATTGACCGGAGAGTCGTCTCGGTCATGTCTGCGTGTCTCCCGAACCCGTAGGGTCTACACACTTAAGGTTCGGGGACGCTAGGGTTGTAGAGATATTAATATGCAGTAACCCGAAAGTTGTTTGGAGTCCCAGATGAGATATCGAACGTCACGAGGAGTTCCGGAATGGTCCGGAGGTGAAGAATTATATATAGGAAGTCAGGTTTCGGCCATCGGGAAAGTTTCGGGGGTCACCAGTATTGTACAGGGACCACCGGAAGGGTCACGGGGGTCCACCGGGTGGGGCCACCTATCCAGGAGGGCCCCATGGGCTGAAGTGGGAGGGGAACCAGCCCCTGGTGGGCTGGTGCGCCCCCCTTGGGCCCCCCCCTGCGCCTACGGTTGGAAACCTTAGGGGTGGGGGCACCTTCACTTGGCTTGGGGGGCAAGCCACCCCCCTTGGCCGCCGCCCCCCTTGGAGATTGGATCTCCTGGGACGGCGCCCCCCCTAGGGGCCCTATATAAAGAGGGGGGGGGGAGGGAGGGCAGCCGCACCAAAGTCTCTGGCGCCTCCCTCTCCCTCCGCAACACCTCTCCCTCTCGTAGTGCTTGGCAAAGCCCTCCCGAGATCGCTGCTGCATCCACGACCACGCCGTCGTGCTGCTGGATCTCCATCAACCTCTCCTTCCCCCTTGCTGGATCAAGAAGGAGGAGACGTCTTCCCAACCGTACGTGTGTTGAACGCGGAGGTGCTGTCCGTTCAGCACTAGGATCATCGGTGATTTGCATCACGATGAGTACGACTCCCTCAATCCCGTTCTCTTGAACGCTTCCGCTCATGATCTACAAGGGTATGTAGATGCACTCCTCTCTCTCGTTTCTAGATGAACTCCATAGATTGATCTTGGTGAAGCGTAGAATTTTTTTATTTTCTGCAACGTTCCCCAACAGGAATTGCCCCGGAGCGGACGACAAAGATGGAACTAACCATTTTTTATACGACCAACCAAAGCAAAAGATGGAACCACAGTTGGTTTTTGCTTCGACCAACAAGCAAGCTGGAACCACAGCTAGTTTTTGCTACAACTGCATCGCGTTTTTGCTACAACTAGCATCGCTATTTGCTACAATCGGCGGCGGTTGTGCTGTTTTGTGGCCGGCGACAGCAAATGGATGCAGCTAGAGAGATCAGGAAGCTGCAACCGTGCTTTGTAAAAGTTACGACCGGTTACAAAAAGTTTCAGCAGGGTGGACTGACATGTTGCATTGAACGACGGTGAACTTATGGCTGGTGATGGTAGGAGGCTTCAACCTACGACCAAAAAGCTGCAACCCGCAGACATACATGTTACAACCGTACATGTAAGAAGCTACATCCATGTTATCCAGATCCGCAACCCTTTTTTTGGGATGGTACAAATCGTTTATTTTTGCTACAACCGCCTTGTTTTTGCTTCAACTGGGGAAGTTTTTTGGTACATCAATTCAAAGGCATGGCTGGTGCTGCCATTCATGCAATCCCGTGCAGCGAGCATCGCCGGCAAAGGCAGGGGCGATGCACCGAGTGACGCAACCATGGAGCTTTGACGATAGGAGTTGCAACCGGTCAATAGCGGTCATATGGAACCTGTTGGCGGCGAATCTTCAGCCAAAATTGGCGAGGGGCAGAGAGGGTCTTCGATGACCAACGAGCGGGGGGGGGGGGGGGGGTGTTCCTGTGTGGCGTCGCGGTGCGAGCGGCCGGCCCCTGCTGCCCTCGACGGAGCAGCACACGGGAAGGAGTCGCGCAACACAGAGACAGGGGAGGGGATTTCCCCTGTGTACGTGAGGATGAAGAAGACGAAGTCAATATTAGACGGTGAATTGAACGACTGGCAGGCAACCGAACATAACTTTCGGCAGGTGCACCGGCGCCTAGCAGTCGCCATAAAGTAAAGCGTACTACACCACCAACCTCTAGCGCGCACAATGATTTTCTTATATACACCACACCAACCTTCATTTGATTGAACAAGGTTCTCTTCTCTTCTATACCACCATATCTTCGATAGAATAGCGTGTCTTACTCTATTTAAACATGCTGCATCAGATAGGTGGTAGCCACATAAACATATATAAAGAGTGTTAGAGGAGAATGGAAAACATATGAGAAAACATGGGAATATGAGACATCAGGAGCGGTTGTCGAATGAGCTATATCGGGGCCAGATCAAGTAGGTTGGGTGCTTCAAGTACGAAGGGAGCGCCTGGCAGATGTTTGGCTGGTGGCGCAAGTAGGCTGTCCAGCTCTTGCATGCTCAGGAATCCAGCCCATATGAACCAACCAACTTTACCTTGGCATAGATCATATGGGGGTCGGAGGCATCTACCAATGTCTGGAGCAGCTGAACAATAAGCTAAACCTCTACCATGGGCCACCGGATTGGATCCCAGGTCGCCGTGGTGGGAGGAGAATTTGCATTTAGCCTGACGACAGAAGGAGAATTCCAATATGTGTTTCCACGGCTATTGAAGACACGCTTGTAGTTGATGCTTTCGATGTGCAGTTGGCTATTCCACCACCACCTCCCCTACCCCGCGGCAGCTATTCTGGGTGAGACGAGAGTTGGTGGCGAGTGACGACGAACTCGTTCACTGCGAATCCCGCACGAAAAAACGGAGAAACTAAATCGGGAAAACAACTGCATTCCACGAACCAGTCCCAACTCTTCCACTTTAGAGAGCATGCTACCTCCTCTAGGAGTAATGATCTTATGAGATGCACTTCGTTGATATCCAGGGGTCATTCCATATGCTGATTTTTAAACTAGTCCCAACTCTTCAAATACAACCCCTTTTGAATGTTTATATAGCTGCTACTATACTCTGCCACGTAAATGAAGATCCCTTCTTTGGTCTTGCGTTGAGAATATTACTCCCTCTGTAAGTAGTGATCTAAACGCTTTTATATTAGTTTACGGAGGGAGTACCATCTAAATAGTATTTAGCTCGAAGCACTTGCGCGCATAAAGAGTCTGGTTTCTGGATTAGTGGTCAACGCTACTTTGCTAACATAGTAAGATTGAAACTGTGAAGGTCCCTAAAACCCAATCCCCTGAGAGTTGGTGGCGAGGCGACGAACTCGTTCACCATGAACCCCGCATGAAAAAAGGAAAAAAAATTCCGTGCAGACCGGTTGTCAACCTCCATCTGTGCATACCCGGAACCATCAGCTGCCACGTGGCCAACCATAAAATCGGACGGCACTCTCCATGCGCTTCTTACGTCCGCTCGACAGCGGTTGCTCGGCTCCCGATCGTGAATGTTCCCAGCTCATTTCCTTCGGCTCAGGCGGCTCAGGAAGCCTACGATCATCTCCCCCACGAGAACGGATCTGGCGAGCAGAGAGTGGCGGCGACGGCACTTTCCTCCACCCCCTGTCCACGGCTGCGACTTGGCCTCCACCGTCGACACGGCCTACTCACCATCACCGTCGCCTGCAAGATGTCGTCGGGGGAGACTACGGATCACGCGGATCTGGCGCACGTGTTCGAGTTGTTTGATTGAAACTGACGACAACGTCACACGGGGGAGCTGGAAGACTCCGGCCGCCAAGCTGGGCAACCCTATGCCGTGTATCATCGGATTTGTGACGTGTATCTCATGTAAAATGATGTCTGATTGATCTTATAATGCTTGCTTGATGCGTGCATCATTTTCTGTCCGTGTGATCTATGTGTATGCACTGACTTGTCCAACGCCGGGGAGGAGGCTGAGGGAGGCGTGGGTGTGTCGGCTGGACCTGGAGACGGCGGTGGTGGAGATGGTTGGGTGTTGGAGAGCGGATGGGTAGTCTGCCATGGCAGCATGATCTCAGGAGCAGATGGCTCGTCCGCCATGGCCGCCGAAGCACAAGTCGCAGGCTTTGGAGCCGAGCGTGGGGATACAAACGAGCCGAGGCAGTTAGGAGTGGGCGAACGATCGACGTGCGATGCATCGGAAGGACACATGGCAGCAGATCCCCTTAGGTACGCACGGGAGCCAGTTTACAGCGATTTTTTGTCCAAGAGGACCCCTGGCCAACGAAATTGTCAAAAAAGACTACCCGTGGATAGATTTGACAAAAAAGACCCCCGGACCATGGCGGCAGGTGCTGCAGGCGACACGTGGCACCTGTCGCCACGCCAGGAGGCGGCAGGATCTGCCGCCACAGCAGGAGGCAGCCGGCCGGCGAAACGGATTACGCAGAGTGCCCCCGAGCCGTGACGGAACGGGCCAGGCGTGGTGGGCCACGCCGCCACTAGACCAGGCGGCCTCCCCTGGCGCGGTCGCTGGCGGGCCGACAGCCTCCGCCAGTGGGCCTCGCCGCCACTGCCGCAGGCGGCCTCCTCCTGGCGCGCTGGCTGGCCGACAGCCTCTGCTACGCGCGGGCCGAGGCGCAGGCCAGGCCGCCACTGTTGCTGGCGGCATCATTTATTATGCATGCACGGGAAAACAACACTGATCCCGTGACTGACGGCGCTGATTTCGATACAAACTTTGCTCATTCCGATGATTCAAAAATTGATGCTGATAGCCTCCTTTTGCTTGTTTTTCTTGAGTCATGCGCACGTTCCCTGTTGCAGACTTAACTAATTCCCACGCGTGTGCTGGCTATTGCTTGAGAGGACGCGAAGGCACTGCAGAAATACACTCACTCGTTGCGATTAACAGACGCACTTTAATACCAACAAAGAAAAAATTTATTATCGCTGACGGTTTTGGGGTAGCTATTTTGTGTCAAATTATGTCTCATTCTTTTCAATCGGCTTGTCAATGGCTAATTTAGTTCATAAGTCGTACCTCGTGAAAAAACTCGGAGAATTACCAACAAAAAGTAAGGGGAACGATTTCACGCCTACACAGAAGATTTGGCCGGTCGCTCGCACGTCGTCGGATGAGAAGGATCCCACGTCTCCAGACCCGCACGCTGCAAATAGCCTGGATTTGCCTTATCTCTTCACACACTTTCTCCTTCACTTGTCGTCATCCTCACACAAGCGTGGGACCTCGCACGACATGGAAGCTCAGTCCACCACCACCACGGGACCCGCTCCCTTTGTCCCGTTTTCAGCTCCACGCCGGCAAGCCGGACGCGCATCCCCGAAACACCGATGTGGCATCCGTTCCGTCCATCCCTTCTTGCCTCGTTGTCGCCATTGACAGCAACCACCCCGGACATGCCCCACGCTGCTCCGGCGAGCGCCTCCCTCCTCCTATGCTGGAATTGTTGGAAATATGCCCTAGAGGCAATAATAAAATGATTATTATTATATTTCCTTATTCATGATAATTGTCTATCATTCATGCTATAATTGTGTTATCCGGAAATCGTAATACATGTGTGAATACATAGACCACAACATGTCCCTAGTGAGCCTCTAGTTGACTAGCTCGTTGATCAACTGATAGTCATGGTTTCTTGACTATGGACATTGGATGTCGTTGATAACGGGATCACATCATTAGGAGAATGATGTGATGGACAAGACCCAATCCTAAGCATAGCACAAGGTCATGTAGTTCGTTTGCTAGAGCTTTTCCAATGTCAAGTATCTTTTCCTTAGACCATGAGATCGTGTAACTCCTGGATACCGTAGGAGTGCTTTGGGTGGACCAAACGTCACAACGTAACTGGGTGACTATAAAGGTATACTACGGGTATCCCCGAAAGTGTCTGTTGGGTTGACACG
Source organism: Triticum aestivum (assembly GCF_018294505.1). Taxonomy (NCBI): domain Eukaryota; kingdom Viridiplantae; phylum Streptophyta; class Magnoliopsida; order Poales; family Poaceae; genus Triticum; species Triticum aestivum. The sequence continues at coordinate 779,781,826 of NC_057801.1, forward strand.
GATCGAGACTGGGATTTGTCACTCCGTATGACGGAGAGGTATCTCTGGGTCCACTCGGTAATGCATCATCATAATGAGCTCAAAGTGACCAAGTGTTTGGTCACGGGATCATGCATTACGGTACGAGTAAAGTGACTTGTCGGTAACAAGATTGAACGAGGTATTGGGATAACGACGATCGAATCTCGGGAAAGTAACGTACCGATTGACAAAGGGAATTGTATACGGGGTTACTTGAATCCTCGACATCGTGGTTCATCCGATGAGATCATCGAGGAGCATGTGGGAGCCAACATGGGTATCCAAATCCCGCTGTTGGTTATTGACCGGAGAGTCGTCTCGGTCATGTCTGCGTGTCTCCCGAACCCGTAGGGTCTACACACTTAAGGTTCGGTGACGCTAGGGTTGTAGAGATATTAGTATGCAGTAACCCGAAAGTTGTTCGGAGTCCCAGATGAGATCCCGGACGTTACAAGGAGTTCCGGAATGGTCCGGAGGTGAAGAATTATATATAGGAAGTCAGGTTTCGGCCATCGGGAAAGTTTCGGGGGTCACCGGTATTGTACCGGGACCACGGGAAGGGTCCCGGGGATCCACTGGGTGGGACCACCTATCTCGGAGGGCCCCATGGGCTGAAGTGGGAGGGGAACCAGCCCCTGGTGGGCTGGTGTGCATCCCTTGGCCCCCCTGCGCCTAGGGTTGGAAACCCTAGGGGTGGGGGCGCCTCCACTTGGCTTGGGGGGCAGGCCACCCCCTTGGCCGCCGCCCCCCTTGGAGATTGGATCTCCTAGGGCCGCCCCCCCTAGGTGCCCTATATAAAGAGGGGGGAGGGAGGGCAGCCGCACCAAAGTCTCTGGAGCCTCCCTCTCCCTCCGCAACACCTCTCCCTCTCGTAGTGCTTGGTGAAGCCCTGCCGAGATCGCTGCTGCATCCACCACCACGCCGTCGTGCTGCTGGATCTCCATCAACCTCTCCTTCCCCCTTGCTGTATCAAGAAGGAGGAGACGTCTTCCCAACCGTACGTGTGTTGAACGCGGAGGTGCTGTCCGTTCAGCACTAGGATCATCAGTGATTTGGATCACGACGAGTACGACTCCCTCAACACCATTCTCTTGAACGCTTCTGCTCACGATCTACAAGGGTATGTAGATGCACTCCTCTCTCTCGTTGCTAGATGAACTCCATAGATTGATCTTGGTGAAGCGTAGAAATTTTTTATTTTCTGAACGTTCCCCAACAGTGGCATCATGAGCTAGGTCTATGCGTAGTTCTCTTTGCACGAGTAGAACACAAATTTGTTGTGGGCGTAGATGTTGCCAATTTTCTTGCCACTACTAGTCTTATTTTGCTTCGGCGGCATCGTGGGATGAAGCGGCCCGGACCGACCTTACACGTACGCTTACACGAGACAGGTTCCACCGACTAACATGCACTAGTTGCATAAGGTGGCTAGCGGGTGTCTGTATCTCCCACTTTAGTTGGAGCGGATTCGATGAGAAGGGTCCTTATGAAGGGTAAATAGAAGTTGGCATATCACGTTGTGGCTTTCACGTAGGGAAGAAAATGTTCTTGCTAGAACCCTACTGCAGCCACGTAAAACATGCAGCAACAATTAGAGGACGTCTAACTTGTTTTTGCAGCATATGCCTTGTGATGTGATATGGCTAAAAGTTGTGATGAATGATATATATGTGATGTATGAGATCATGTTCTTGTAATAGGAATCACGACTTGCATGTCGATGAGTATGACAACCGGCAGGAGCCATAGGAGTTGTCTCAATTATTGTATGACCTGCATGTCAATGATTAAACGCCATGTAATTACTTTACTTTATTGCTAAACCGTTAGCCATAGTAGTAGAAGTAATAGTTGGTGAGCAACTTCATGGAGACACGATGATGGAGATCATGATGATGGAGATCATGGTGTCATGCCGGTGACGAAGATGATCATGGCGCCCCGAAGATGGAGATCAAAGGAGCTATATGATATTGGCCATATCATGTCACTATTTGATTGCATGTGATGTTTATCATGTTTTGCATCTTATTTGCTTAGAACGACGGTAGTGAATAAGATGATCCCTCATAATAATTTCAAGAAAGTGTTCTCCCTAACTGTGTGCCGTTGCGAAAGTTCGTTGTTTCGAAGCACTACGTGATGATCGGGTGTGATAGATTCTAACGTTCACATACAACGGGTGTAAGACATATTTACACATGCATAAACACTTAGGTTAACTTGACGATCCTAGCATGTACAGACATGGCCTCGGAACACTAGAGACCGAAAGGTCGAACATGAGTCGTCTGGAAGATACGATCAACATGGAGATGTTCACCGATGATGACTAGTCTGTCTCACGTGATGATCGGACACGGCCTAGTTGACTCGGATCATGTATCACCTAGATGACTAGAGGGATTGATGGGGAACATAGAAATTTCAAAAATTTCCTACGTACACGCAAGATCATGGTGATCACATACCAACGAGAGGGGAGAGTGTTGTCCACGTACCCTCGTAGACTGTAAGCGGAAGCGTTATGACAACGCGGTTAATGTAGTCGTACGTGTTCACGATCCGATCGATCCAAGCACCGAACGTACGACACCTCCGAGTTCAGCACACGTTCAGCTCGATGACGATCCTCGGGCTCCGATCTAGCAAAGCTTCGGGGATGATTTCCATCAGCACGACGGCGTGGTGAGGATGATGATGTTCTACCGACGTAGGGCTTCGCCTAAACTCCGCGACGATATGACCGAGGTGGAATATGATGGAGGGGGGCACCGCACACGACTAAGGAACGATCCGTAGATCAACTTGTGTTGTCGTGTCTAGATGTGCCCCCCTGCCCCCGTATATAAAGGAGCAAGGGGGGAGGGGGCGGCCGGCCTAGGAGGGGCGCGCCAAGGGGAGTCCTACTCCCACCGGGAGTAGGACTCCCTCCTTCGTTGTTGGAGTAGGAGAAGGGGGGAAAGAGGGGGAGAGGAGGAAGGAAAGAGGGGCCACACCCCTTGTCCAATTCGGACCAGAGGGGGGCTGCGCGCCTCCTTCCTTTCGGCCTCTCTCCTCTATTCCCGTATGGCCCAATAAGGCCCATATACTCCCCGGCGAATTCCCGTAACTCTCCGGTACTCTGAAAAATACCCGAATCACTCGGAACCTTTCCGAACTCCGATTATAGTCATCCAATATATCGATATTTACGTCTCGACCATTTCGAGACTGCTCGTCATGTCCCCGATCTCATCCGGGACTCCGAACTCCTTCGGTACATCAGAACTCATAAACTCATAATATAACTGTCATCGAAACCTTAAGCGTGCGGACCCTACGGATTCGAGAACTATGTAGACATGATCTAGAACTATTCTCGGTCAATAACCAATAGCGGAACCTGGATGTCCATATTGGTTCCTACATATTTTACGAATATCTTTATCGGTCAAACCGCATAACAACATACGTTGTTCCCTTTGTCATCGGTATGTTACTTGCCCGAGATTCGATCGTCGGTATCCAATACCTAGTTCAATCTCGTTACCGGCAAGTCTCTTTACTCGTTCCGTAATACATCATTCATAACTAACTCATTAGTTACAATGCTTGCAAGGCTTAAGTGATGTGTATTACCGAGAGGGCCCAGAGATACCTCTCCGACAATCGGAGTGACAAAACCTAATCTCGAAATACGCCAACCCAACATGTACCTTTGGAGACACCTGTAGTACTCCTTTATAATCACCCAGTTACGTTGTGACGTTTGGTAGCACCCAAAGTGTTCCTCCGGTAAACGGGAGTTGCATAATCTCATAGTTACAGGAACATGTATAAGTCATGAAGAAAGCAATAGCAACATACTAAACGATCAAGTGCTAAGCTAACGGAATGGGTCAAGTCAATCACATCATTCTCCTAATGATGTGATCCCGTTAATCAAATGACAACTCTTTGTCCATGGCTAGGAAACATAACCATCTTTGATAAACGAGCTAGTCAAGTAGAGGCATACTAGTGACACTATGTTTGTCTATGTATTCACACATGTATTATGTTTCCGGTTAATACAATTCTAGCATGAATAATAAACATTTATCATGATATAAGGAAATAAATAATAACTTTATTATTGCCTCTAGGGCATATTTCCTTCAGTCTCCCACTTGCACTAGAGTCAATAATCTAGTTCACATCATCATGTGATTTAACACCAATATTCATATCTGTATATGATTAACAACCATAGTTCACATCGTCATGTGATCAACACCCAAAGGGTTTACTAGAGTCAATAATCTAGTTCACATCGCTATGTGATTAACACCCAAAGAGTACTAAGGTATGATCATGTTTTGCTCGTGAGAGAAGTTTAGTCTACGGGTCTGTCACATTCAGAGCCGTATGTATTTTGCAAATATTCTATGTCTACAATGCTCTGCATGGAGCTACTCTAGCTAATTGCTCCCACTTTCAATATGTATCCAGATTGAGACTTAGAGTTATCTGGATCAATGTAAAAGCTTGCATCGTTGTAACTTTTTATGACGGGCTCTTTTATCACCTCCATAATCGAGAAACATCTCCTTAGTCCTCACTAAGGATATTCTTGACCGCTGTCCAGTGATCTACTCTTAGATCCAAATTGTATTCCTTTGTCAAACTCAGAGCAAGGTATACAATAGGTCTGGTTCACAGCATAGCATATTTTATAGAACCTATGATTGAGGCATAGGGAACGACTTTTCATTCTCTTTCTATTTTCTGCCATAGTCGGGTTTTGAGTCTTACTCAACTTCACACCTTGTAGCACAGGCAAGAACTCTTTCTTTGACTGTTCCATTTTGAACTATTTCAAAAACTTGTCAAGGTATGTACTCATTGAAAATCTTATCAAGCGTCTTGATCTATCTCAATAGATCTTGATGCTTAATATGTAAGCATCTTCACTGAGGTCTTTCTTTGAAAAAACTCCTTTTAAACACTCCTTTATGCTTTGCAGAATAATTCTACATTATTTCCGATCAACAATATGTCATTAACATATACTTATCAAAAATGTTGTAGTGCTCCCACTCACTTTCTTGTAAATACAGGCTTCACCGCAAGCCTGTATAAAACTATATGCTTTGATCAACTCATCAAAGCATATATTCCAACTCCGAGATGCTTGCACCAGTCCATAGATGGATCGCGGGAGCTTGTACATTTTGTTAACACCTTTAGGATTGACAAAACCTTCTGGCTGCATCATATACAACTCTTTTTTAATAAATCCATTAAGGATTGCAGTTTTGTTATCCATTTGCCAGATTTCATAAAATGCGGCAATTGCTAACATGATTCGGACAGACTTTAATCATCGATACGAGTGAGAAAATCTCATCGTAGTCAACACCATGAACTTTGTCAAACCTTTTTCGACAAGTCTAGCTTTGTAGATAGTAACACTACTATCAACGTATGTCTTCCTCTTAAAAATCCATTTAATCTCAATGGCTTGCCGATCATCGGGCAAGTCAACCAAAGTCCATACTTTGTTCTCGTACATGGATCCCATCTCAGATTCCATGGCCTCAAGCCATTTTGCGGAATCTGGGCTCACCATCGCTTCTTCATAGTTCGTAGGTTCATCATGATCTAGTAGCATGACTTCCAGAACAGGATTGCCGTACCACTCTGGTGCGGATCTTACTCTGGTTTACCTACGAGATTCGGTAGTAACTTGATCTAAAGTTACATGATCATTATCATTAGCTTCCTCACTAATTGGTGTAGTAGTCACAGGGACAGATTTCTGTGATGAACTACTTTCCAATAAGGGAGAAGGTACAATTACCTTATCAAGTTCTACTTTCCTCCCACTCACTTCTTTCGAGAGAAACTCCTTCTCTAGAAAGGATCCATTCTTAGCAACGAATGTCTTGCCTTCGGATCTGTGATAGAAGGTGTACCCAACTTTCTCCTTTGGGTATCCTATGAAGACACATTTCTCCGATTTGGGTTTGAGCTTATCAGGATGAAACTTTTTCACATAAGCATCGCAACCCCAAACTTTAAGAAACGACAACTTTGGTTTCTTGCCAAACCACAGTTCATATTGTGTCGTCTCAACGGACTTAGGTGGTGCCCCTTTTTAACGTGAATGCAGCTGTCTTTAATGCATGACCCCAAAACGATAGTGGTAAATCGGTAAGAAACATCATAGATTGTACAATATCCAATAAAGTACGGTTATGACGTTCGGACACACCATTACGCTGTGGTGTTCCGGGTGGCGTGAGTTGCGAAACTATTCCGCATTGTTTCAAATGTAGACCAAACTCGTAACTCAAATATTCTCCTCCACGATCAGATCGTAGAAATTTTATTTTCTTGTTACGATGATTTTCAACTTCACTCTGAAATTCTTTGAACTTTTCAAACGTTTCAGACTTATGTTTCATTAAGTAGATATACCCATATCTGCTCAAATCATCTGTGAAGGTCAGAAAATAATGATACTTGCCGCGAGCCTCAACACTCATCGGATCGCATACATCAGTATGTATTATTTCCAATAAGTCAGTTGCTCGCTCTATTGTTCCGGAGAACGGAGTCTTTAGTCATCTTGCCCATAAGGCATGGTTCGCAAGCATCAAGTGATTCATAATCAAGTGATTCCAAAATCCCATCAGCATGGAGTTTCTTCATGCGCTTTACACCAATATGACCTAAACTGCAGTGCCACAAATAAGTTGCACTATCATTATTAACTTTGCATCTTTTGGTTTCAATATTATGAATATGTGTATCACTACGATCGAGATCCAACGAACCATTTTCATTGGGTGTGTAACCATATAAGGTTTTATTCATGTAAACAGAACAACAATTTATTCTCTTACTTAAATGAATAACCGTATTGCAATAAACATGATCAAATCATATTCATGCTCAACGCAAACACCAAATAACACTTATTTAGTTTCAACACTAATCCCGAAAGTATAGGGAGTGTGCGATGATGATCATATCAATCTTGGAACTACTTCCAACACACATCGTCACCTCGCCTTTTTACTATTTTCTGTTTATTCTGCAACTCCCGTTTCGAGTTACTACTCTTAGCAACTGAACCAGTATCAAAATGCCGAGGGGTTGCTATAAACACTAGTAAAGTACACATCAATAACATGTATATCCAATATACCTTTGTTCACTTTTGCCATCCTTCTTATCCGCCAAATACTTGGGGCAGTTCCACTTCCAGTGACTAGTCCCTTTGCAGTAGAAGCACTTAGTCTCAGGCTTAGGACCAGACTTGGGCTTCTTCACTTGAGCAGCAACTTGCTTGCCGTTCTTCTTGAAGTTCCACTTCTTCCCTTTGCCCTTTTCTTGAAACTAGTGGTCTTGTCAACCATCAACACTTGATGCTTTTCTTGATTTCTACCTTCATCGATTTCAGCATCACGAAGAGCTTGGGAATCGTTTTCGTCATCCCTTGCATACTATAGTTCATCACGAAGTTCTACTAACTTGGTGATGGTGACTAGAGAATTCTGTCAATCACTATCTTATCTGGAAGATTAACTCCCACTTGATTCAAGCGATTGTAGTACCCAGACAATCTGAGCACATGCTCACTAGTTGAGCGATTCTCCTCCATCTTTTAGCTATAGAACTTGTTGGAGACTTCATATCTCTCAACTCGGGTATTTGCTTGAAATATTAACTTCAACTCCTGGAACATCTCATATGGTCCATGACGTTCAAAACGTCTTTGAAGTCCCGATTCTAAGCCGTTAAGCATGGTGCACTAAACTATCAAGTAGTCATCATATTGAGCTAGCCAAACGTTCATAACGTCTGCATCTGCTCCTGCAATAGGTCTGTCACCTAGCGGTGCATCAAGAACATAATTCTTCTGTGCAGCAATGAGGATAAACCTCAGATCACGGATCCAATCCGCATCATTGCTACTAACATCTTTCAACATAGTTTTCTCTAGGAACACATATAAAAATAAACATATGAAAGCAACAACGCGAGCTATTGATCTACAACATAATTTGCAAAATACTACCAGGACTAAGTTCATGATAAATTAAAGTTCAATTAATCATATTACTTAAGAACTCCCACTTAGAAAGACATCCCTCTAATCTTCTAAGTGATCACGTGATCCAAATCAACTAAACCATAACCGATCATCACGTGAGATGGAGTAGTTTTCAATGGTGAACATCACTATGTTGATCATATCTACTATATGATTCACGCTCGACCTTTCGGTCTCCGTGTTCCGAGGCCATATCTGCATATGCTAGGCTCGTCAAGTTTAACCTGAGTATTCTGCGTGTGCAAAACTGGCTTGCACCCGTTGTAGATGGACGTAGAGCTTATCACACCCGATCATCACGTGGTGTCTGGGCACGACGAACTTTGGCAACGGTGCATACTCAGGGAGAACACTTCTTGATAATTTTAGTGAGAGATCATCTTAAAATGCTACCGTCAATCAAAGCAAGATAAGATGCATAAAGGATAAACATCACATGCAATCAATATAAGTGATATGATATGGCCATCATCATCTTGTGCTTGTGATCTCCATCTCCGAAGCACCGTCGTGATCACCATCGTCACCGGCGCGACACCTTGATCTCCATCGTAGCATCGTTGTCGTTTACGCCATCTATTACTTCTACGACTATCGCTACCGCTTAGTGATAAAGTAAAGCAATTACATGGCGTTTGCATTTCATACAATAAAGCGACAACCATATGGCTCCTGCCAGTTGCCGATAACTTCGGTTACAAAACATGATCATCTCATACAATAAAATATAGCATCACGTCTTGACCATATCACATCACAACATGCCCTGCAAAAACAAGCTAGACGTCCTCTACTTTGTTGTTGCAAATTTTACGTGGCTGCTACGGGCTGAGCAAGAACCGTTCTTACCTACGCATCAAAGCCACAACGATAGTTCGTCAAGTTGGTGCTGTTTTAACCTTCTCAAGGACCGGGCGTAGCCACACTTGGTTCAACTAAAGTGAGAGAGACAGACACCCGCCAGCCACCTTTAAGCACGAGTGCTCGTAACGGTGAAACCAGTCTCGCGTAAGCGTACGCTTAATGTCGGTCCGGGCCGCTTCATCTCACAATACCGCCGAACCAAAGTATGATATGCTGGTAAGCAGTATGACTTGTATTGCCCACAACTCACTTGTGTTCTACTCGTGCATATGACATCTACGCATAACACCAGGCTCGGATGCCACTGATGGGGAACGTAGTAATTTCAAAAATTTCCTACGTACACGCAAGATCATGGTGATGACATAGCAATGAGAGGGTAGAGTGTTGTCCACGTACCCTCGTAGACTATAAGCGGAAGCATTATGACAACGCGGTTGATGTAGTCGTACGTGTTCACGATCCGACCGATCCAAGCACCGAACGTACGACACCTCGGAGTTCAGCACACGTTCAGCTCGATGACGATCCCCGGGCTCCGATCCAGCAAAGCTTCGGGGATGATTTCCGTCAGCACGATGGCGTGGTGCCGATGATGATGTTCTACCGGCGCAGGGCTTCGCCTAAACTCCGCGGAGATATGACCGATGTGGAATATGGTGGAGGGGGGCACCGCACACGGCTAAGGAACGATCCGTAGATCAACTTGTGTTGTCGTGTCTAGAGGTGCCCCCCTGCCCCCGTATATAAAGGAGCAAGGGGGGAGGGGGCGGCCGGCCTAGGAGGGGCGCGCCAAAGGGAGTCCTACTCCCACCGGGAGTAGGACTCCCTCCTTCCTTGTTGGAGTAGGAGAAGGGGGGAAAGAGGGGGAGAGGAGGAAGGAAAGAGGGGCCGCACCCCTTGTCCAATTCGGACCAGAGGGGTGCTGCGCGCCTCCTTCCTTTCGGCCTCTCTCCTCTATTCCCGTATGGCCCAATAAGGCCCATATACTCCCCGGCGAATTCCCGTAACTCTCCGGTACTCTGAAAAATACCCGAATCACTCGGAACCTTTCCGAACTCCGAATATAGTCGTCCAATATATCGATCTTTACGTCTCGACCATTTCGAGACTCCTCGTCATGTCCCCGATCTCATCCGGGACTCCGAACTCCTTCGGTACATCAAAACTCATAAACTCATAATATAACTGTCATCGAAACCTTAAGCGTGCGGACCCTACGGGTTCGAGAACTATGTAGACATGACCTAGAACTATTCTCGGTCAATAACCAATAGCGGAACCTGGATGTCCATATTGGTTCCTACTACGAAGATCTTTATCAGTCAAACTGCATAACAATATACGTTGTTCCCTTTGTCATCGGTATGTTACTTGCCCGAGATTCGATCGTCGGTATCCAATACCTAGTTCAATCTCGTTACAGGCAAGTCTCTTTACTCGTTCCGTAATACATCATTTCATAACTAGCTCATTAGTTACAATGCTTGCAAGGCTTAAGTGATGTGTATTACCAAGAGGGCCCAGAGATACCTCTCCGGCAATCGGAGTGACAAAACCTAATCTCGAATTACGCCAACCCAACATGTACCTTTGGAGACACCTGTAGTACTCCTTTATAATCACCCAGTTACGTTGTGACGTTTGGTAGCACCCAAAGTGTTCCTCCGGTAAACGGGAGTTGCATAATCTCATAGTTACAGGAACATGTATAAGTCATGAAGAAAGCAATAGCAACATACTAAACGATCAAGTGCTAAGCTAACGGAATGGGTCAAGTCAATCACATCATTCTCCCAATGATGTGATCCTGTTAATCAAATGACAACTCTTTTGTCCATGGCTAGGAAACATAACCATCTTTGATAAACGAGCTAGTCAAGTAGAGGCATACTAGTGACACTATGTTTGTCTATGTATTCACACATGTATTATGTTTCCGGTTAATACAATTATAGCATGAATAATAAACATTTATCATGATATAAGGAAATAAATAATAACTTTATTATTGCCTCTAGGGCATATTTCCTTCAGGGATGTCTAATCTGAGTGGGAGTTCATTAAATAATTTGATTAGATGAACTTAATTATCATGAACTTAGTCTAAAAACCTTTGCAAAAATGTCTTGTAGATCAAATGGCCAAAGCTCATGTCAACCTCAACTTCAACGCGTTCCTAGAGAAAACCAAGCCGAAAGATGATGGCTACAACTATACGGACTGGGTCCGGAACCTGAGGATCATCCTCATAGCTGCCAAGAAAGCATATCTCCTAGAAGGACCACTAGGTGAAGCACCCATCCCAGAGAACCAAGACATTATGAGCGCTTGGCAGTCACATGCTAATGATTACTCCCTTGTTCAGTGCGGCATGCTTTACAGCTTAGAACCGTGGCTCCAAAAGCGTTTTGAGCAACACGGAGCATATGAGATGTTTGAGGAGCTGAAAATGGTTTTCCAAGCACGTGCCCGGGTCGAGAGATATGAAGTCTCCGACAAGTTCTATAGTTGTAAGATGCAGGAAAATAGTTCTGTCAGTGAGGACATACTCAAAATGTTTGGGTTGCACAACCACTTGTCCCAGCTGGACATTAACCTCCCAAACGAGGCGGTCATTGACAGAATCCTTCAGTCGCTCCCACCTAGATACAAGAGCTTTGTGATGAACTACAATATGCAGGGGATGGTGAAAACTATTCCTGAAGTATTTTCAATGCTGAAGTCAGCGGAGGTGGAAATCAAAAAGGAACATCAAGTGTTGATGGTCAATAAAACCACTAAGTTCAAGAAAGGCAAGGGTAAGAAGAACTTCAAGAAGGACGGCAAGGAAGTTGCCGCGCCCGGTAAGCCAGTTGCTGGGAAGAAATCAAAGAATGGACCCAAGCCTGAGACTGAGTGGTTTTATTGCAAAGGGAAGGGTCACTAGAAGCGGAACTGCCCCAAATACTTAGCGGACAAGAAGGCCGGCAACACTAAAGGTATATGTGATATACATGTAATTGATGTGTACCTTACCAGTACTCGTAGTACCTACTGGGTATTTGATACCGGTGCGGTTGCTCATATTTGTAACTCAAAGCAGGAGCTGCGGAATAAGCGGAGACTGGCGAAGGACGAGGTGACGATGTCTGTCGGGAATGGTTCCAAGGTCGATATGATCGCCATCGGCACGCTACCTCTACATTTACCTACGGGATTAGTTTTAAACCTCAATAATTGTTATTTAGTGCCAGCTTTGAGCATGAACATTGTATCTGGATCTCGTTTAATGCGAGATGGCTACTCATTTAAATCCGAGAATAATGGTTGTTCTATTTATATGAGAGAAATGTTTTATGGTCATGCCCCGTTGGTCAATGGTTTATTCTTAATGAATCTCAAACGTAATGTTACACATATTCATAGTGTAAATACCAAAAGATGTAAGGTTGATAACGATAGTCCCACATACTTGTGGCACTGCCGCCTTGGTCATATTGGTGTCAAGCGCATGAAGAAGCTCCATGCTGATGGACTTTTAGAGTCTCTCGATTATGAATCATTTGACACATGCGAACCATGCCTCATGGGCAAAATGACCAAGACTCCGTTCTCTGGAACAATGGAGCGAGCAACCAACTTATTAGAAATCATACATACTAATGTGTGCAGTCCGATGAGCGTTGAGGCTCGCGAAGGCTATCGTTATGTTCTCACTCTCATTGATAACTTAAGTAGATATGGGTATGTCTACTTGATGAAACACAAGTCTGAGGCCTTTGAAAAGTTCAAGGAATTTCAGAATGAGGTAGAGAATCAACGTGACCGAAAAATAAAGTTCTTACGATCAGATCGTGGAGGAGAATATTGAAGTCATGAATTTGGTACGCACTTAAGGAAATGTGGAATCGTTTCACAACTCACGCCGCCTGGAACAACTTAGCGTAACGGTGTGTCCGAACGTTGTAATCGCACTCTATTGGATATAGTGCGATCTATGATGTCACTCACCGATTTACCGCTATCATTTTGGGGATACGCTCTAGAGACAGCTACATTCACTTTAAATAGGGCACCGTCTAAATCCGTTGAGACGACACCGTATGAATTATGGTTTGGGAAGAAACCTAAGCTATCATTTCTAAAAGTTTGGGGATGTGATGCTTATGTCGAGAAACTTCAACCTGAAAAGCTCGAACCCTAGTCAGAAAAATGCGTCTTCATAGGATACCCTAAGGAAACCATTGGGTATACCTTCTACCTTAGATCCGAAGGCAAGATCTTTGTTGCCAAGAACGGGTCCTTTCTGGAGAAAGAGTTTCTCTCGAAAGGATTAAGTGGGAGGAAAGTAGAACTCGATGAAGTACTACCTCTTGAACCGGAAAGCAGTGCTGCTCAGGAAAATGTTCCTGCGGTGCCTACACCGACTGGAGAGGAAATTAATGATGATGATCAAGGTACTTCAGATCAAGTTGCTACTGAACTTCATAGGTCCACAAGGACACGTTCCACACCAGAGTGGTATGGAAACCCTGTCCTGGAAATCATGGTGTTAGACAATGGTGAACCTTCAAACTATGAAGAAGCGATGGCGGGCACAGATTCCAACAAATGGCTTGAAGCCATGCAATCCGAGATAGGATCCATGTATGAAAACAAAGTATGGACTTTGACAGACTTGCCCGATGATCGGCGAGCGATAGAAAATAAATGGATCTTTAAGAAGAAGACGGACGCGGATGGTGATGTTACCATCTATAAAGCTCGACTTGTCGCTAAGGGTTATCGGCAAGTTCAAGGGGTTGACTACGATGAGACTTTCTCTCCCGTAGCGAAGCTGAAGTCCGTCCGAATCATGTTAGCAATTGCCGCATACTATGATTATGAGATATGGCGAATGGACGTCAAAACGGCATTCCTTAACGGCTATCTTAAGGAAGAACTGTATATGATGCAGCCGGAAGGTTTTGTCGATCCAGAGAATGCTAACAAGGTATGAAAACTCCAGCGATCCATTTATGGGCTGGTGCAAGCATCTCAGAGTTGGAACATTCACTTTGATGAGATGATCAAAGTGTTTGGGTTTATGCAGACTTACGGAGAATCCTGCGTTTACAACAAAGTGAGTGGGAGCTCTGTAGCATTTCTCATATTATATGTAGATGACATACTTTTTATGGGAAATGATATAGAACTTTTGGACTACATTAAGGCCTACTTGAACAAGTGTTTTTCAATGAAGGACCTTGGAGAAGCTGCTTACATATTAGGCACCAAGATCTATTGGGATAGATCGAGACGCCTCATAGGTCTTTCACTAAGCACATACCTTGATAAGATATTGAAGAAGTTCAATATGGATCAGTCCAAGAAAGGATTCTTGCCTGTATTGCAAGGTGTGAGATTGAGCTCGGCTCAATGCCCGACCATGGTGGAAGATAAAGAAGAGATGAGTGTCATCCCCTATGCCTCAGCCATAGGGTCTATTATGTATGCTATGGTGTGTACCAGACCTGATGTAAACCTTGCCGTAAGTTTGGTAGGTAGGTACCAAAGTAATCCCGACAAGGAACACTGGACAGCGGTCAAGAATATTCTGAAGTACCTGAAAAGGACTAAGGACATGTTTCTCGTTTATGGAGGTGACGAAGAGCTCGTCGTAAAAGGTTACGTCGACGCTAGCTTCGACACAGATCTAGATGACTTTAAGTCACAAACCGGATATGTGTATATTTTGAATGGAGGGGCAGTAAGCTGGTGCAGTTGCAAGCAAAGCGTCGTGGCGGGATCTACATGTGAAGCGGAGTACATGGCAGCCTCGGAGGCAACACATGAAGCAATCTGGATGAAGGAGTTCATCACCGGCCTAGGAGTCATACCCAATGCGTTGGGGCCGATCACTCTCTTCTGTGACAACACTGGAGCTATTGCCCTTGCCAAGGAGCCCAGGTTTCACAAGAAGACCAGGCATATCAAGCGTCGCTTCAACTCCATTCGTGAAAACATTCAAGATGGAGACATAGATATTTGCAAAGTGCATACGGATCTGAAAGTCACAGATCCGTTGACTAAACCTCTTCTGCGAGCAAAACATGATCAACACCAGAACTCTATGGGTGTTCGATTCATCACAATGTAACTAGATTATTGACTCTAGTGCAAGTGGGAGACTGTTGGAAATATGCCCTAGAGGCAATAATAAAATGATTATTATTATATTTCCTTATTCATGATAATTGTCTATCATTCATGCTATAATTGTGTTATCCAGAAATCGTAATACATGTGTGAATACATAGACCACAACATGTCCCTAGTGAGCCTCTTGTTGACTAGCTCGTTGATCAACTGATAGTCATGGTTTCCTGACTATGGACATTGGATGTCGTTGATAACGGGATCACATCATTAGGAGAATGATGTGATGGACAAGACCCAATCCTAAGCATAGCACAAGGTCGTGTAGTTTGTTTGCTAGAGCTTTTTCAATGTCAAGTATCTTTTCCTTAGACCATGAGATCGTGTAACTCCCGGATACCGTAGGAGTTCTTTGGGTGTACCAAACTTCACAACGTAACTGGGTGACTATAAAGGTATACTACGGGTATCCCTGAAAGTGTCTGTTGGGTTGACACGGATCGAGACTGGGATTTGTCACTCCGTATGACGGAGAGGTATCTCTAGGCCCACTCGGTAATGCATCATCATAATGAGCTCATAGTGACCAAGTGTTTGGTCACGGGATCATGCATTACGGTACGAGTAAAGTGACTTGCCGGTAACGAGATTGAACGAGGTATTGGGATACCGACGATCGAATCTCGGGCAAGTAACGTACCGATTGACAAAGGGAATTGTATACCAGGTTACTTGAATCCTCGACATCGTGGTTCATCCGATGAGATCATTGAGGAGCATGTGGGAGCCAACATGGGTATCCAGATCCCGTTGTTGGTTATTGACCGGAGAGTCGTCTCGGTCATGTCTGCGTATCTCCCGAACCCGTAGGGTCTACACACTTAAGGTTCGAAGACGCTAGGGTTGTAGAGATATTAATATGCAGTAACCCAAAAGTTGTTCGGAGTCCCAGATGAGATCTCGGACGTCGCGAGGAGTTTCGAAATGGTCCGGAGGTGAAGAATTATATATAGGAAGTCAGGTTTCGGCCATCGGGAAAGTTTCGGGGGTCACCGGTATTGTACCGGGACCACCGGAAGGGTCACGGGGGTCCACCGGGTGGGGCCACCTATCCCGGAGGGCCCCATGGGCTGAAGTGGGAGGGGAACCAGCCCCTGGTGGGCTGGTGCGGCCCCCCCTTGGGCCCCCCTGCGCCTAGGGTTGGAAACCCTAGGGGTGGGGGCGCCTCCACTTGGCTTGGGGGGCAAGCCACCCCCCTTGGCTGCCGCCCCCCTAGGAGGTTGGATCTCCTGGGACGGCACCCCCCCTAGGGGCCCTATATAAAGAGGGGGGGGGGGGAGGGAGGGCAGCCGTACCAAAGTCTCTGGCGCCTCCCTCTCCCTCCACAACACCTCTCCCTCTCGTAGTGCTTGGCGAAGCCCTGCCGAGATCGCTGCTGCATCCACGATCACGCCGTCGTGCTGCTGGATCTCCATCAACCTCTCCTCCCCCCTTGCTGGATCAAGAAGGAGGAGACGTCTTCCCAACCGTACGTGTGTTGAACGCGGAGGTGCTGTCCGTTCAGCACTAGGATCATCGGTGATTTGGATCACGACGAGTACGACTCCCTCAATCCCGTTCTCTTGAACGCTTCCGCTCACGATCTACAAGGGTATGTATATGCACTCCTCTCTCTCGTTGCTAGATGAACTCCATAGATTGATCTTGGTGAAGCGTAGAAATTTTTTATTTTCTGCAACGTTCCCCAACAGTGGCATCATGAGCTAGGTCTATGCGTAGTTCTCTTTGCACGAGTAGAACACAAATTTGTTGTGGGCGTAGATGTTGCCAATTTTCTTGCCACTACTAGTCTTATTTTGCTTCGGCGGCATCGTGGGATGAAGCGGCCCGGACCGACCTTACACGTACGCTTACATGAGACAGGTTCCACCGACTAACATGCACTAGTTGCATAAGGTGGCTAGCGGGTGTTTGTCTCTCCCACTATAGTTGGAGCGGATTCAATGAAAAGGGTCCTTATGAAGGGTAAATAGAAGTTGGCATATCACGTTGTGGCTTTCACATATGGAAGAAAACGTTCTTGCTAGAACCCTACTGCAGCCACGTAAAACATGCAACAACAATTAGAGGATGTCTAACTTGTTTTTGCAGCATATGCCTTGTGATGTGATATGGCCAAAAGTTGTGATGAATGATATATATGTGATGTATGAGATCATGTTCTTGTAATAGGAATCACGACTTGCATGTCGATGAGTATGACAACCGGCAGGAGCCATAGGAGTTGTCTCAATTATTGTATGACCTGCGTGTCAATGATTAAACACCATGTAATTACTTTACTTTATTGCTAAACCGTTAGCCATAGTAGTAGAAGTAATAGTTGGTGATCAACTTCATGGAGACACGATTTTGGAGATCATGATGATGGAGATCATGGTGTCATGCCGGTGACGAAGATGATCATGGCGCCCCGAAGATGGAGATCAAAGGAGCCATATGATATTGGCCATATCATGTCACTATTTGATTGCATGTGATGTTTATCATGTTTTGCATCTTATTTGCTTAGAACGACGGTAGTGAATAAGATGATCCCTCATAATAATTTCAAGAAAGTGTTCTCCCTAACTGTGCGCCGTTGCGAAAGTTCGTTGTTTCGAAGCACCACGTGATGATCGGGTGTGATAGATTCTAACATTCACATACAATGGGTGTAAGACATATTTACACATGCATAAACACTTAGGTTAACTTGACGATCCTAGCATGTAAAGACATGGCCTCGGAACACTAGAGACCGAAAGGTCGAACATGAGTCGTCTGGAAGATAAGATCAACATGGAGATGTTCAGCGATGATGACTAGTCCGTCTCACGTGATGATCGCACACGGCCTAGTCGACTCGGATCATGTATCACTTAGATGACTAGAGGGATTGATGGGGAACGTAGTAATTTCAAAAATTTCCTACGTACACGCAAGATCATGGTGATGACATACCAACGAGAGGGGAGAGTGTTGTCCACGTACCCTCGTAGACTGTAAGCGGAAGCGTTATGACAACGCGGTTGATGTAGTCGTACGTGTTCATGATCCGACCGATCCAAGCACCGAACGTACGGCACCTCCGAGTTCAGCACACGTTCAGCTCGATGACGATCCCCGGGCTCCGATCCAGCAAAGCTTCGGGGATGATTTCCGTCAGCACGATGGCGTGGTGACGATGATGATGTTCTACCGGCGCAGGGCTTCGCCTAAACTCCGCGATGATATGACCGAGGTGGAATATGGTGGAGGGGGGCACCGCACACGGCTAAGGAACGATCCGTAGATCAACTTGTGTTGTCCTATCTAGAGGTGCCCCCCTGCCCCCATATATAAAGGAGCAAGGGGGGAGGGGGCGGCCGACCTAGGAGGGGCGCGCCAAGGGGAGTCCTACTCCCACCGGGAGTAGTTCTCCCTCCTTCCTTGTTGGAGTAGGAGAAGGGGGGGAAAGAGGGGGAGAGGACGAAGGAAAGAGGGGCCACACCCTTGTCCAATTCGGACCAGAGGGGGGCTGCGTGCCTCCTTCCTTTCGGCCTCTCTCCTCTATTCCCGTATGGCCCAATAAGGCCCATATACTCCCCGGCGAATTCCTGTAACTCTCCGGTACTCTGAAAAATACCCGAATCACTCGGAACCTTTCCGAACTCCGATTATAGTCGTCCAATATATCGATCTTTACGTCTCGACCATTTTGAGACTCCTCGTCATGTACCCGATCTCATCCGGGACTCCGAACTCCTTCGGTACATCAAAACTCATAAACTCATAATATAACTGTCATCGAAACCTTAAGCGTGCGGACCCTACGGGTTCGAGAACTATGTAGACATGACCTAGAACTATTCTCGGTCAATAACCAATAGCGGAACCTAGATGTCCATATTGGTTCCTACATATTCTACGAATATCTATATCGGTCAAACCGCATAACAACATACGTTGTTCCCTTTGTCATCGGTATGTTACTTGCCCGAGATTCGATCGTCGGTATCCAATACCTAGTTCAATCTCGTTACCGGCAAGTCTCTTTACTCGTTCCGTAATACATCATTTCATAACTAGCTCATTAGTTACAATGCTTGCAAGGCTTAAGTGATGTGTATTACCGAGAGGGCCCAGAGATACCTCTCTGACAATCGGAGTGACAAAACCTAATCTCGAATTACGCCAACCCAACATGTACCTTTGGAGACACCTGTAGTACTCCTTTATAATCACCCAGTTACGTTGTGACGTTTGGTAGCAACCAAAGTGTTCCTCCGGTAAACGGTAGTTGCATAATCTCATAGTTACAGGAACATGTATAAGTCATGAAGAAAGCAATAGCAACATACTAAACGATCAAGTGCTAAGATAATGGAATGGGTCAAGTCAATCACATCATTCTCCCAATGATGTGACCCCATTAATCAAATGACAACTCTTTTGTCCATGGCTAGGAAACATAACCATCTTTGATAAACGAGCTAGTCAAGTAGTGGCATACTAGTGACACTATGTTTTTCTATGTATTCACACATGTATTATGTTTCCGGTTAATACAATTCTAGCATGAATAATAAACATTTATCATGATATAAGGAAATAAATAATAACTTTATTATTTCCTCTAGGGCATATTTCCTTCAGTCTCCCATTTGCACTAGAGTCAATAATCTAGTTCACATCATCATGTGATTTAACACCAATATTCATATCTGTATATGAGTAACACCCATAGTTCACATCGTCATGTGATCAACACCCAAAGGGTTTACTAGAGTCAATAATCTAGTTCACATTGCTATGTGATTAACACCCAAAGAGTACTAAGGTATGATCATGTTTTGCTCGTGAGAGAAGTTTAGTCTACGGGTCTGTCACATTCAGAGCCGTATGTATTGTGCAAATATTCTATGTCTACAATGCTCTGCATGGAGCTACTCTAGCTAATTCCTCCCACTTTCAATATGTATCCAGATTGAGACTTATAGTTATCTGGATCAATGTAAAAGCTTGCATCGTTGTAACTTTTTACGACGGGCTCTTTTATCACCTCCATAATCGAGAAACATCTCCTTAGTCCTCACTAAGGATATTCTTGACCGATGTCCAGTGATCTACTCTTAGATCAAAATTGTATTCCTTTGTCAAACTCAGAGCAAGGTATACAATAGGTCTGGTTCACAGCATAGCATATTTTATAGAACCTATGACTGCGGCATAGGGAACGACTTTTCATTCTATTTCTATTTTCTGCCATAGTCGGGTTTTGAGTCTTACTCAACTTCACACCTTGTAGTACAGGCAAGAACTCTTTCTCTGACTGTTCTATTTTGAACTATTTCAAAAACTTGTCAAGGTATGTACTCATTGAAAATCTTATCAAGCGTCTTGATCTATCTCAATAGATCTTGATGCTTAATATGTAAGAAGCTTCACTGAGGTCTTTCTTTGAAAAAACTCCTTTTAAACACTCCTTTATGCTTTGCAGAATAACTCCTTTTAAACCGTTTAGAGTTTGATTTGCAGCAAAATACAAGGTATACATTTAGTCTTGGTGGCGGTGTTAATTTGGAATTCTTTCTTATTTCAGACCTAAAATTATGATTTATAATTGTAATA
Organism: Triticum aestivum; assembly: GCF_018294505.1. Lineage (NCBI taxonomy): Eukaryota > Viridiplantae > Streptophyta > Magnoliopsida > Poales > Poaceae > Triticum > Triticum aestivum. Next base: position 779,802,569 of record NC_057801.1, read on the forward strand.
GCATTTGGAAGAGCTCCGAGGACTGTACAATTCTCAGAAAGTGCTAAGATACTTATACTATACATATACAAAGGTCAACACTGTGAGCTGGGCACACACTGCATCTCCTTACACTATACACACTTTCCGTGTTCACAACTCTTCATTTCACTAGATCTAAAACGCAATATATGTCAGACTCTCATGCCTATGTAATTTTGTTTTCTGTTGGACCAATCCATTTGAAGAATCCTAATGGCCATCAGGGTTATGATTTTTTTTGTTTGAAATGATAATGTGGTTTCAAAATCTAGATTTATCAAGAGGTGACCGAGTGTGAGAGGATGTAAGCTCAGACGTCAAATGGTTTCTTAATTAATGAAGTCATGATCTGTGAGTTTTCTTTTGCCACTATAGAAGTGCATGCTCTACCCAATGCATCCAAAAAACTGATCTAATGAAAGAGACTAGAGAACACATTATACATCAACACTCCCCCTCACGTGTGACACCCTCAGACCTAAACATGGAACGCAAATGGGCTGCAATATAATTGCGTCAGCCGGGTCTTGAACTCAAGACCTCTTGGCTTTGATACCAAGTAGAAGTGCATGCTCTAGCCAATGCAACCAAAATACCGATCTGATGAAAGAGGCTAGGCAGCACATTATACGTTAACAACCACTACCAAACAACAACCGATTTTTATTTTGCCACTAGCAAACAACAACCTATCTACGTACTGCTTATGCTACAGTGAGGTGGAGGCCCTTCTCCGAACAGAGGAGGAGTATTGGCATAAACGAGGGGTGGTCTCAAGTGGACGATGAAAGGGGATGCGAACACTAAATATTTCCATCCGTATGCTAACGGCCGGCATAGGAAATGTGCCATATTTCGTCTGCAGTCTGAGCAAGGGCTCTTACTGCGCCAATCGGATATCTTGCGTCACGTCTACGAGTTCTATATGCAGCTAATGGGCTCGAGTGAACATCCATTAGCAAGACGTCGCGCGGATTTGTGGGATCCGGCGCTCAAGGTCTCTAACCTTGAAAATGAGGAATCGGGCCTGGCCTTTCCTCCCGGAAGAAATCAATGCCGCCCTCCTCGGCATTAAGTCTGACACGGCCCCGGCCCCTGATGGTTGGCCTGTTGCCATGTTTACGCGGTTCTGGGCTACACTTAAGGGGCCGATTTTCTTTGTGTGCAACGGTTTCATGCGCGGGGAGGTTGACATCTCACACCTGAACTTTGGAATACTCTCACTAATCCCAAAAGTGCAGGGCGCAGATAACATTAGGCAGTTTACACCCACTGCACTTATTATAGTTCCTTTCAAAATATGTTCCAAGGCGTGTTAGACCCGTTTAACTCCGGTAGTGCATCGTGTTATCAGTAGGACCTAATCAGCGTTTATCCATGGTCGTAACATTCTGGAGGGGCCCCTCGCTCTCCTCGAGATTGTGCATGAACTAAAATGCTCGTGCCAACATGCGATTCTCCTTAAACTCGATTTCGAAAAGGCGTACGATCACATAAACTAGGACTTCCTCCGACAAGTCCTCTTGGGAAGGGGATTCTCGTCGGTATAGGTTCACTGCATGATGCAACTGGTCTCGGGAGGCCAAACTACGATTGCGGTCAACGGAGAAGTAGTGAATTTCTTTCGCAACAAGAGGATCCGCGACAGGGCAATCCTGCGGCCCCCCTCCTATTTAACTTTGTCACGGACGCTATCGCGATAATGTTGGACAAAGCTAGGGATGTCGGTCACCTCAGGGGAGTGGTTAGTCACCTGATCCTGGGAGGGGTTTCCCACCCGTAGTATGCAGGCGATACGCTGCTACTGTTTGAGCCAGGCACACATAGCATAGCCATGGTTAAGGATATCTTGCTGAGCATTGAGATCATGTCCAGACTCAAAATCAACTCCCAAAAGTGCGAAGTGGTGGCCATGGGGATGGACAGAGCCGAGGGGCAAGAGGTGACGGATTTGCTTAACTGTAATTGGGCAAACTCCCATTTACAGACCTCGGCCTACTGATAGCTGCTAGGGCATGTTCCGTCCAGGACTGGGAACCCCTTTTCACCACGGTGGCAGGTCGGGTTGGCCCTTGGAGATGCGGGTTTATGTCACCTGGGGAACGACTCATCTTAACCAACTCCAGCCTCTCCTCGCTTCTAATGTTCACTATGGGCCTCTTTCTATTGGTTGATGGAGTGCATACCAAGCTGGACAGGTCGAGATCTCGGTTCTTTTGGGAAGGAGCTGGCCCCAAGCGCAAGTACTGTATTGTGAAGTGGGCGGCTGTGTATTGTCCCAAGTCCCAAGGGGGCCTCGGGATCACAAACTCCAAGTTGATAAACGTGCCACTTATGTGCAAGTGGATATGGAAACAGTCTCAATGGGAGACAGGGCTCTGAGCAGACTTGCTTCGGGCAAAGTAGTTCCCGACTGGAAAAGATGTCGAGGCCACAGAAAGGGGCTCACCCTTCTGGAATGTCGTTCAATCGATCAAACCAGTCTTTGCCATGGGGGCGAAGTTTGTGGTCAATGATGGGCGTTTGACTCGCTTCTGGCTGGACCTTTGGGCTGGTGATCAACCGCTTTGGTCCGAGTTTAGGGACCTATATGCAATAGAGCTTGAGGCCAAACTTATGGTGGCCCAAGCACTCGCGGTTTCTCCTCCGGCGATACTCTTCCGCCATGAGCTCTCCACCCTGGAGACTACAAGCTGGGGTCGCTTGTTATCTCTCGTTGGTGGTGTCGAGCTATCCCAAGGGCCGGATACCGTGTCTTGACGTCTCAACGCCTCGGGCAAGTTATCGTTTAACTAACTATACCGAGCAATCACCCGCGGACCTACTCAACAGGTGGCTGCCGGCCTATGGAAGGCCCAGATTTCCATAAAGATCAACGTCTTCCTATGGAAATTCTGTCGCGATCATCTCCCCACCTCAGTTAACGTGGCCAAACGCAATGGGCCGGCCAGTGGGCCGTGTGCGGTGTGTGGCGAGCCAGAAAACTCCAATCATGTCTTCTTCAAGTGCCATTTGGCGCGTTTCGCTTGGAGTGCAGTCCGCGAAGCGGCTGGAAGGGATTGGGATCCTAGGTCCAGCAACGAGCTAGTGTCGTGCTTATCCACGGTTAATGGTAGTGCTCTCCGAGTGATGTGGAATTGCGCCGAGGCATTGTTATGGGCGTTGTGGCATATCCGGAACAAGTTAACGATGTGGGATCCTTCCACTCGCATCCAACTGATGTGATCTTCAAATGTGTGATTTTCTTGCAGCAATGGGCCCCGTTGGGAAGGCAACAAGAAGATGATGAACTTCTGCAGCGGGCTCTAGCACGTCTTCAACAAGTCTACATTATGGCTCAAGCTCCAGCGCCAGCCCCCTAGGGAGTGGAGGCTCCTATTGGTTTCTGTTTCCTGAGCCCGCGTGCTCTCATAAGTAGGCCTTTTGGGGCGTGTAGTGTTTGATCTATTTCGGCCGATTGCCCTTATGTGGGTGCTAAACCGTGTATGACTATGTGTTGTGTACGCTACCTGATGTGGGCCTTATAAATTTAAAGCCGGACACTTCTGGCGTCTTCGTTCTAAAAAAAGCAGGTCAGCCGGGCTGCTTAGGAAATGATTTCAAACTTCTGATTCCGCAGAACATGAGAAGAGCAACAAGGCTGCACTTTGTTCATATGCTGGAATTCGTCTACATGCCATTATGGAGAATCTGTCTGGGAACTATCCATTTGGATTGTGATTTTAGACCAGAGATTATATAAGTGATGTAACATATATAGAGATGCATGATATCTGGATTCAAGCGGCATGTTGATTCATGAAGATATTTTCCTATAAAAAATACAATTCACTTTTGAAGCTCATGTTGGATATTTCCTATAAAAATATAACATGCCGCTATCACAAATTATGTTTGTTATAATTCACAATTGGACTGACCAAAAGTAAAATACTTTTTTGGTTATGTAGGATATTTTCTTGTAAGTTTTGTTTAGACGATCATCAGATGGTTCATTGCTCTCCGCTGATAGATGAATACCACTATAGCACATCCTAAATTCGATTCAAGTCCCGTGTCAACATCAATGGTAAAATTCTGGAGAGGATGTCATGTCCATTTCATTCTTTTTTGCACTTCTACGATTTTCATGAATTCTAGCAGACCCTCAGGATATCTGATGGCCGCTTGTTTTATCTTGGCTTCCAATGTTTTCCTGTCATTGGTACCATGCTGTGGATTTTAGCATGAGCACCAGTGCACCATATGTCTTACATTTGTATTCATCTTTTTAAAGCAAAGTGTCGGGGAAAACGAACACCTACAAGGATCCCTTCTATGTTCGGCAAGGGATTAGCTGTACGAAAAGCAGGTCGAGCCGTTAGCACACAGGGGATTTTACCCAGGTTCAGGCCACAAAGATGCGTAATACCCTAGTCCTTCTTGTTTGGATATATGTGTTCTTGAGCTTTTGAACTAGCTACGATGCGTGCTTGGTCCAAAAGTCCGAATCCTCTCTCTGTATGCCTTGGGCCTCCTTTTATACGCAAAGGGGTTGCCACAGTGGCACGCAGAAGATGGTAAGCTACAGTGCACGAGCTTATCTCTCGGCAACGTAGGACAAACGCATTCAAGGCGTTGCCTACGTGTCTTCTTGCTTTATCAGGGACGACAACAGAAGCCACCTCGTCTTTCGCCGCTCCTCCTTGCTTCAACACGCGTCCAGATTGACGAGGCATACAGTGCCACGCTGGCTGACTAGCTACCGTGTTGGCACAATGGTAAAGCTTCCATGAAGATATGCATGCCACCACGCAGGTGTCTGTTTAGTTGGCACGCTGATCATGACACTGGAGTGGTGGTGAGGTGGCGAAACCTTGCCGGGCGTGGGTCTAGCCGTGGCCCAGCGATCGTCCCCGGCAAGGCTTGTCGGGGGCCTTGGAGTCGTCCCCGGCAAGGGTCTTGTCGGGGGTCTTCGTCTTCTGGCCCCACGTGGACCCGTGTGCTATCAATCTTTATGTGGATCCGCATGCTACCAAGCATGCACTCTCAGATCTTGGCCTTAACGTTGTCGATGGTGTCAGAGCTCTCAGCCCCAAGTGTGATGGACTCGCCGGTGCCGTACAGGTCGCCCTGGCAAGGCCCTTGGCGGGGGTGGTCCAGCTGGCCCTCTAGTCCTTGTGCTTCGGGTATCTGTCTTGGTAGTTTCCGTAGTTTTCCTTCCTCTGCCTCGCCAAACCCTGCCGCAGGTCTGGCCGCGACTGCCCGTGCACTAGTAAGGGGTACAGAAGTACCCATACTTTTGTACACCGACAGGAGCCCCCGGGCCTGGGCCACACATAAGCGTAAGGCGTAGTTGGGCCAGGCCAAAGCAGTGCGCGGGCGGGCGTGACAGAGATGGATCGCCACGATCTTTTTGTTAGGTGCGCTTCCCCACGACCCGCGTTGAGCGCATGACGTGGGGGTCGCGCGTGGGATGGGCGTGGCAGGCATGCGTCACCCCGCATTAAATGGTAAAGAGGTGGCCTGCTCCTTCCCCATAAAAAGGGGAAATCCGCAGGGGCATTGCTCATTTACCCTCTCCGATTTTCCGAATCTTGGAACCGTTGTTCCCCTTCTTCTTGCTTGAGCGAAAAACCAGAGTTCTTGCTCCTCTTTGCCATCGCCGCGCCTCCATTGCTTTCAGATCCCTTTCTTCTTCTCAGTCGCCATGACGCCCAAGGCAAGCAAGGGCAAGGGTGCGGCCAATGCTGTCAAGGGGAGAGAGGCCTCGGAGAACGAGCTGGTGAGGTTGCGGAAAAAGCACGCCCTCTTCGGCTCATCGATCGACGTGCTCACTGACAGGGATCAGTTCCAGTACCTGTGGGGAGGGAGACAACGGGGCATCCTGCCACGGTGGTCATCCCCGCCCCCTTCACCAAGCGCGGTCCGAAAACTTATCCCTTCTTCGTTGATTATTTTTCCTGCGGTCTCTGCCCCCCTTTCTCCGACTTCTTCAACGACGTCATGCACACATTTGGCTTCCACCTTCTAGACTTCACGCCCAATGCAGTGGCGTGCATGGCTTTCTTCGCACATCTTTGCGAAGGTTTTGCCGGAGTTCATCCCAGCATGACACTCTTTCACCACTATTTCACTCCCCGCATCCAGCCAAGGGATGCTATTTTTGGCTGCATTGCTTGGATCTCCAGGGCTTCAAGCAAGGGTGTGTATCCTGAGGGAGGCCAGAAGGAGCGGTGGGATGAATGGTGGGGCCGGTGGTGCTGGATTGTGGAGGAGGAGCCACGGTCGTTATGCGAGGTCCGACGGACTCCGCTGGTCCGCGGCAACGACTGGAGCGATCTCGACCTCAACGAGAAGAAGCTCACGGACGCCACCACTACAATTCACCGCCTCGTCGCCGCCACCCTCACCCTGGAGATGATTGGGGCTGGCTTCATCCGCCGCCTTATCGCCCCTTTGAATTAAAAGGGGAGACCGGCCTGGGATTTCAAGAATGCAGCGGATATCATGAGGCTTTGCCCTGGCCTGAAGCATAACTTCACGGTGATGCGGCATGCGTCCATTTGCCAGAGGCTCTTCCAGCTCAAGGTCGACAAGGAGAGCAACATTGAGAGGACCGGCAAGGCCGCAAAGACCGGCGAGACCAGCAACCCTTTCAGGTTGCTGGCGGAAGTGCACCCTTTGAGCAACAACTCTCGCCTGACTGACATCATTGCTATGATCCCAGTTTTTAACGCCCATGGCCTGGACCCAACCTGGGACGAGCCAGAGGCGGAGTTTGTGCAGCAGTTCTTTGACAATTTGTCAGAGGGCTCCATTCGCGCCGAGCCAGAGCTCATTCTCCCCACCACCGATGAAGAGGTGGCATATATTGCCGCCAGGGCCGATGAGGCAGCACTCGCCGCGGAGGCTGGCACCTATGGCACCATGGTTGACGAGGCCGGAGAGGCTGAAGAGGAGAGGTAATTCCTTGAGTGGATGAGGCCTGCCGGGGAAAACAGTGGCGCCGCCGGCAGGGCCCCTCCTGCTGAAGAAGCGGCGGAAGAGCCTGTCAAGGAGGCATCTGAGGCGGACGAGCCCTTGGCCCCGAGGAAGAAACACGTCCTGCAGCGGACCGGCTCCAGCGAGCCAGTCTAGTCTAGCAGGGCCACACAACGGCAGGAGGCCCAGGCGCAACCTATGCGTCAGACGAGGTCGCGAGAAAGAAGCTGCGCCGGCAAAGAAGGCCGCGGCCGCAACGGCTAAGAAGACCATGGCTGCTGCCTCCTCCTCATCCAAACACGCAAGGACCCTGTCCCCTTCCCCCACGGGCTCCATCCCGGTGGCCGACTACGACCTTGGGTCTTTCAGCCCGAGGAGGAAAGGGAGGGCATAGGAGGAAGAAGAGTAAGCACTTTGCGTCCTCATCCATCCGTTGATCTTCCGTTTTGATTGTTGTGCATTGACTTGATCTTGTCTTTCACAGGGACATGGAGATGCTGGCTCAGCGGGTGGCGAAGAGAGCTAGAGCCTTGTCGGGCGACGAGCCCCCGACAAGCACCCCACGTGCGTCGGGGACGATTTTTATCAGCCCAGAGTCCAGCTCCGAGCGCAGCCCCCATGCCAGCCCCCAGCATAAGTTTGTTACTTGTTTCTTGCTGGCGGGCGTTGGAGCGCGCAACCTTATTGATGATCCTGTCGGGCACGCAGGAGGAGAGCAGCAGCAGGAGGAGCCACTAGGGGCCACCCCCGACACGCCATCCCCATTGACTACGCTGACCAGAGGGGCGTCCTCGGCAAGGGCACCCACCGAAGATCCCATGCGCATGGAGGAGGAGGTGGCGGGCACAGGTGCTGACGACCCCGTCCTGGCAACGGACATTGCCAGGGAGGGGGCGTGTCCTTCCCACTTGCCGCGGGTAAGTTACTCGCCTCTGCTTCTTGCCTCACCCCCCTTTGCGGCTCTAGATCCTCCCCTAGTAGACCAGGCGGACGTCGACGACGTGGTTGTCGAGACCGCCAAGGACGTCGAGGCTGAGGCTGCCAACATCGCTGCCGAAGAGGCTGCCAGGGGATCCGCTGAGGAGGCCGGCAAGGGCGCCGCTGAAGAGACCGCCACGGGGCCTACCGGGGAGGCCGGCAAGGACCCTACCGGGGAAGCCGGCAAGGCTGCCACCGAGGAGGCCGGCGAAGCCGCCACTGGATAGGCCGCCAAGGATCCTGTCGGGGAGGAGACGGTCAATGACCAACTTTCCTCCTCCTCAGCCTCTGCCTCAAGAAGGTACTTGAAGGTTGGTGATGATCTTTTCGTTAGCATCCCAGGAGCGGCGGGCACCAGACCACCAATCGAGGGGGAGGTCTTCGATGAGGAGATCCTCACCGCCGCCAGGCTCCAGGTTGTTGAAGAATCGAGCATCAGCAGCAGTGGCTCTAAAGAGGATCAGCTCCTTTAGGCCATGAGCGCCAACTTCCACAAGCTCCAAGCTCTCCATCGGGCTCGCAAGGAGAAGGTGGACACCTGGATGGCGGCCTTGGACAAGGCCGAGGCAGACTTCCAGGAGCGTGCCAAAGATGTCGAGCAAAATGAACACCTATGGGGTCACAAGGATCTCTTCTACGTTTGGTGGGGGATTAGTTGTACGAATAGCAGGTCAACCGTTAGCACACATGTGATTTTACCCAGGTTCGGGCCACAAAGATGCATAATACCCTAGTCCTGCTTGTCCGGATATATGTGTTCTTGAGCTTTTGAACTAGCTATGTTGCGTGCTTGGTCCAAAAGTCCGAATCCTCTCTCTGTATGCCTTGGGCCTCCTTTTATACGCAAAAGAGTTGCTACAGTGGCACAAAGGAGGTGGTAAGATACAGTGCATGAGCTTATCGCTCGGCAACGTAGGACAAACGCATTTAAGGCGTTGCCTCCGCGTCCTCTTGCTTTATCGGGGACGGCAATAGAAGCCACCCCATCTTTCACCGCTCCTCCTTGCTTCGACACGCATCCAGGCTGACGAGGCATGCAGTGCCACGCTGGCTGACTAGCTGCTGTGCTGGCACAATGGTAAAGCTTCCACGAAGATCTGCATGCCGCCACGCAGGCGTCTTCTTAGTTGGCAGGCTGATCATCGCAATGGACTGGTGGTGAGGTGGCGAAACCTTGTCGGGCGCGGGTCTGGCCGTGTCCCAGCGATCGTCCCTGGCAAGGCTTGCCGGGGGCCTTGGAGTCATCCCCGGTAATATCGGGTCATCCCCGGCTCTTGCCAGGGGTCTTCATCTTCTGGCCCCACGTGGACCCGTGGGCTACCAATCTTTATGAGGATCCGCATACTACCAAGCATGCGCTCTCAGATCTTGGCATTAACGTTGTTGATGGTGTCAGAGCTCTCAGCCCCAAATGGTGATGGACGACGGCGAGGCCTAGGAAGGGGACGACGCGGAGGCGGGGAAGACGCAGTAGTGGAACAGGATCCCGTTTCAAACGTGGCCGGTCAAACACAAGGCCGTTTCCTCCATTCTGCGGTACGCTAGGCCTCGTTTCCATCGCCTATTTCGTCCAAGCCCTCCCGATGAACACGACGACGCATTCCGTTCCGACTCAGCCGGTTGGCTCCCCATGAACATGACGACGACGATGTTTCTCCGTTTCGACCCAGCCATGTACACGAGCCCTGGCCGTACGTATGCGCGAGTAGGCGTTCGAGACCCCGCCCGTATGTACACATACGTGGCCATATTTTCGTTCTTGCACCCTACCCGTTGTACATACGTGTATATGCTACGTGTGTGCCTTTACTACGACACGTGCGCGCCTCTGCATCCACCAGTATGTACGTACACGTTCGCGACCAGAATGACAACGCTATGTACGCTTCGATCAGGTGGGTCCCGACTGTCAGGCCCTTCCTTGCGTGCGAAGATGTAGCTGGTGGGTCCCAGCAGTCAGGGGGGCGAATCGTTTTTTCGGACGCACTTCCTTGCGTGCAAGATGTAGCTGGTGGGTCCCAGCAGTCAAGGGGAAGCATTTTTTTTGCGAAATACAGTGGCCCGTCCGATGGGTCCCAGCTGTCAGGTGAAGGAATCATTATTTTCTGCGTAATAAGGAGGCACTTCCTTGCTGCGGCCGTGGACCCAACTGTTAGCCTCTCCATGTACAGTCCATGTCCGATGGAAGTTGTTCCTTGACCACGTTGACCACGCTGCACAGAGAGCACCACGGCGGTGGACGACGGCGAGGCCTAGGAAGGGGACAATGGGGAGCCGGGGAAGACGTGGCAGTGGAAGCCCGCGCGGAGAGGAGTACGAGGGTTCATTGGTTCGGCTGCGGTGTGAGGCTATCGTCGCTGCAGGGCCTGTCCAGCGGTGGGAATAGTAGGGGGCAGTGAGGCCTCCGCGGCAGCACAGCCGGCCACGGGAGGCAGGAGCATGCGGCACGACCAGTGCTGCTTTGGGCGGCGGGAGCAAGAAGACCAGAGGTTAAAGAAGCACTACAGCCATAGGATGGACATTGTACGGTCACTGGTGCTAGAATCGTTCATATTTACTGAACTTGACAAAGGCCCCCGTCCCAGTCAACTTAGTAGGCCCACAAGTCAGCCTCCCACCATGGTGGGTCCCAGCTAGCAGGGGGAGTATTCATTTTTTTGTGCATAATAAGGAGGCATTTCCGGTGGGTCCGAGCTGACAGCGGAGGGAACATTTTTTCACCAAATACGGAGGCCCGTCCGGTGGGTCCCAGCAGTCAGGGGGAAAGTTTTTTTTTCGCAAAATAAGGTGGCCCGTCCGGTGGGTCCCTGCTGTCAGGTGGAGGAATAATTATTTTGCGCGTAATAAGGAGGCACTTCCTTGCGGCCGCCTGGACCCAGCTGTCAGCCTCTCCACGTACAGTACTCTTCCGATGGAAGTCGGTCGTTGACCATGTTAACCCCGTCGCGCCAAGAGCACCAGGGCGGTGGACGACGGCGAGGCCTAGGAAGGGGACGACACGGAGGCAGGGAAGATGCAGTAGTGGAAGCCCTTGCGGAGAGGAGTACGAGGGTTCACTGGTTCGCTTGCGGTGTGAGGCTGCCATCGCCGCAGAATAACAGGGGGTGTGGGAGAGTAGAGGGATGGCCTTTCCAGCGGTGGGAGTAGTACGGGGCGGTGAGGCCTCCGCGGCATCACAGCTGGCCACGGGAGGCAGGAGCACGTGACACGACCGGCGCTTCTTTGGGCGGCTGGAGCAAGAAGACCAGAGGTTGAAGAAGCACTACGGCCGTTGGATGGACATCGTACGATCACTTCAGCTAGAATCATTTATATTGACTAAGTTGACAAAGCCCTTGGTACGCGTCAATTTAGTAGGCCCACAACTCTGATTTGGCAGAGAACATATAGCCCGTTTGCAATTTGTAAGAATGTACAGGCCATTTTTAATTCTAATAGAATTTACTACAGCCCACTTACAGTTTGTTAAAAGTACAACCCAACTTCTAGCTAGGACAACGATTAATAATTTCAAACAACCGCTCAAAACATAATTAAAAAAAATCCCACATTTTGATGGGATCCGAAATATTTTTATCCGAAATTTCTAGTCAGGTTAAATATAATTTCAAAATAAAGTTCTATTACGTTAAAATCCAACAGAATATTGCGCGCGCAACAAGTAATGAAATAAAATTTTTGAAATTCCAAAAATAATATATATTTTAAACTAATTACGTGCTTGGTGCATAGTTACTGCCCAGTTATTATAATTACATCCCATTTATTATTTCTTAAAGTCCATTTTCTTGTTAAGCCTAATGCATACCTCCTAGGAAAGTTTGCAGGCCAGGGAGGCGGAGAGAAACAAGTTGACCCGGATATTGTGTACAACTTTCGGCCCAGTTGCATTGTTGATGTTGAAAAAAAGGCCTGTGTAGTATAGTACAACCTAACATGGTTACTCAGCCCACATTCAGTGACGCCGGAAAGGCCCAAACAAGGCTTCTGTACAACTTTTCGAAGTCACTGAGCTCAATTAATAACTTAAGAAAAAAGTTAGATTACAGTGGAACATAATTAAAAGCTGTCACGAGCAAATAAATAATTCAACGGGTCCCACTTGTGCGTGTGCGCGTGTGCGTGCATGTGTGTGTGTGTGTGTGTGTGAGAGAGAGAGAGATTGAGGGAGAGAGAGATAGAGAGAGAGACCCATCGGTCGATGCTCGTAAATACATATTTTAGCCATATGCATTGCTGATGCTTAGTAAAAACTTATATAGTTGACACAATCATATAGAACATCATAGCACACTGAACTTGCATACAAAAATTTCACGCAGGTGGCACAATCAGGATGGAAGCAGTGGATCTCTACGGGAAGGGCTATGTTGAAACCAATGAAATCATACATAATGGTTCATCGTCTTTATCAATGACGGGAAAATATCTTGAATGTTGTGCAAAGAAAACAGGCAGACAACACAATAAGTTCTGCTAGCACATTAAGTTGACGTACAACCCTTTCTAAAAAAAGTCCAGGTACAAAATTAGAACATGTCACAATCAAATGTACTGGCATATCAGTGCTTCACACCCATAGCTCGGATTTAACTAGTATCTGACAAGATTCAGTTGTTACCTCAAATTAGAGCACATCCAGGCAGCCAGCCCTGCCTCTTCTCCCAAAGAAGCAGTGGCCTCCGCCGCGTGATGGAGTAGGCCATGTGCCATCCATCGTTCTGAGCAACACAGGGAAAGTCTGACATTGACTCCTGTAATGGACGTCGTCGACGGACCCTGGCACCAGCAACAGCGGTAGGACTTCGATTGATGGATTGACCACTTCTTCGACATGCACGAACACTCGATACAAGTACATCCCTAACGTGGTCCGCGGCGGCCTTGGTGGCGACAAATAGTACAACCCCGGTTCCTGCACCGGTATCTCAACACCAATCACCTTCGGTATGGTGGACGGCTTCTTCATCCATGCCATAAGCGTCAGAGCCCAGCTGTCTGGAGGAACACACATACTTATGAGCTCACCTCCAAGGTCATTGATAAGCTCGTTCATGGACTCGTTGTTCGAAGAACATCGAGGCATGCCGTGGAAGGTAAGCTTTGTTAAAAACTCAAGCTCAGAGGGCACCGAGCCCCATCTTGGGTGCCACCGATCAAAGCTCACTAGCGGGCCATCGCAGAACAAACGCCGGGAAGATTCGAACACATGACTGCAGTCGAAAGTTGTCTGGAACCTGACAAAGAAATCAGCCGGTGGCGGACAGACTTCGACGAGCAAGTCACTTATTTGGATGCCGTGCGCAATGCCAAGAGCTTTGACAAGGTCGTCCGGCGAGACGGGAGGCCGATCGCCGTTGATGGTTACCATCAGCACTTTGCCGGAAAACTGGTCGTCAAGCGCCGCCATGCCACTGTTGAGCGACAGCACACAGCGACCGAAGGCAGGACGGACCTCAGGATCTCCGGCTCGAAGATCCGCGTTGACCGGCGACATGATAGTGCGCTTGAGTACAAGGAGTACAGGAGGGGGATTTGGGGGAACTGGAGTAGGAATCGAGATTCCAGAGGTGGGGAAGGGGCAGGAGACTGGGGATGAAAAGGTAGCATGAATTTCGAGCACGCGCCAATATGCTCTTGGCGCGCAAGCGCACAAAAACACCGGTGACGCCCACATGTCGGCCTAAGAGTCCTTATTCTTTTTTTTGGAGAGCCCAGCCTTTTTTTCAGGATCTTTTGAGAGCCCGACCTGAGAGTCATAATTGACCTGTTTGGCATTGCGTTACTACTCGGCCCATATTCAATGACACCTCACTGGTCCAAACAAGTGTACATCATCTAAAAGACACTGAGCTCAAATTATATAACTTGAAAAAAGGAGATATACTCTGAACACTTGAGAATGGTGATGCCCTTATTTAGCCCACCAGTAGTTCGAGACAATAAATAGTTCGAAACAACGATATATACAACATTCAAAACACTGACTAGTGACTACTACTGACATAAACAACAAGACATGATAGTTCATAAGAAGTCTTGCTACACCACCAAAACGCACCCATCTGCAGCGCTCAGACTCTCGTGATCCAGATGAGAATGACATTCTAAATAGAAGCAACTATTACATAGTAAGAGTGACATAGACGAGGATGACCAAATGACAAGGAATATGCATACCAAAAGAAAGAACTACCCATCCAGAACCAGCAGCAAAGACAACAAAGTCATTCGAAGAGATGATCCAACACCATCATAATTTGCAGCCCCGCTTCAACGACCATTGATCCGGAGACACCAGTACTCCACCCTTTCGATGCAACAACCCAATTACCTATCAACCTGAAGGCTTGAACCACATCATTGCCTGTCGTAATTGATACATCCAAGGATCAAAGTTAATCCAGATGCCTTTGTCATTCTCACCTTCTTTTGGTTGCAGACTATATCGTTGACAACCAGGGGAGTTTTCTTCTGAACTCCTGGGGCTCACCGTGTAGACACAGTTTTCCATAGCAAATAGAGCCTCGCTGCATCAAGGTCCTTGCCAACGGTGATCTCCTGGTTAATTGGATAATTGAGTCCGAGAAACAGATATGTAAACCAAGGCTGTTTACCCGCCTCCAACTAAAAAATCCTAAAGGCCCCAACAAGCTGGTATCCTGCTCATAGACGTAACAACCACTGTTCGGATACTCACGTATTACACGGTGCTTGTATACAGTGGGGTTTTTGCAATATAACTTTTCCGGCTCATGTGTCCGAATGATCATCTGTCTTTTGCCGTCGTCTGATCGAGAGAGGAACCAGTTGTGCTTCCTTGTTTTTGGCAAAGGTGGTCTGATTACAAAGGGTAGTAACTGTAGAGACACTGCATCATATCAAAAAGGACAGGCATTGTTAATGTAAGATCAACATTGTTCAGAGTATGAGTAGTATAATGCAAGAAACAACATTGATATGTCCCTGTTGGAACTGGGAGGAAAATACAGGGAAATGTATATTGGGTTCGAAAATATAGAAGTGCCATGCATGGTTATACTCATGTTATCTCGCAATGGATTCTTCACAGGAAACTACCATGTCATGCATGTTATGTAATCATGTTCTGTCCTCACAAAAAAATTCTTCAAGGTAACTAATAGACCATGCATTGTTATATACTCGTGTTTTGTGGGCAAAAAATTTATGAGGATATTATTCTAGCCATTGATTGCTGAAGGGCGAATATAGGTATATACACATGGTAAGCATTGCAGGATTTCACTACTTCCAAATATAGAGTTCTCCATATGCACATTTACTTCCCTAATGTATGGTTAGATGAAACCAACAGTGTGGTGCATGTTTCTACATCATTAAAATGAGGAAACTAACATGGCCATTGTCGGTGTCAAAACCGGCGGATCTCGGGTAGGGGGTACCGAACTGTGCGTCTAGGCGGATGGTAACAGGAGACAAGGGACACGATTTTTTACCCAGGTTCGGGCCCTCTCGATGGAGGTAAAACTCTACTCCTGCTTGATTAATATTGATGATATGGGTAGTACAAGAGTAGATCTACGATGAGATCAGAGAGGCTAAACCCTAGAAGCTAGCCTATGGTATGATTGTTGTTCGTCCTACGGACCAAAACCCTCAGGTTTATATAGACACCGGAGAGGGCTAGGGTTACACAGAGTCGGTTACAATGGGAGGAGATCTACATATTGTATCACCAAGCTTGCCTTCCACGCCAAGGAAAGTCCTATCCGGACATGGGACGAAGTCTTCAATCTTGTATCTTCATAGTTCGGGAGTCCGGCCAAAGGTCATAGTCCGGCCATCTGGACACCCCCCTAATCCAGGGCTCCCTCAGTAGCCCCTGAACCAGGCTTCAATGACGACGAGTCCGGCGTGCAAATTGTCTTCGGCATTGCAAGGTGGGTTCCTCCTCCGAATACTTCATAGAAGATATTTGAACACAAGGATAGTGTCCAGCTCCGCAAAATAAGTTCCACATACCACCGTAGAGAGAATAATATTTACACAAATCTAATCTGCTGACATATTCCGTAGTGTGACATGACGCCACAGCCAAGCCTTTATTCGAATAGTTTTACTGTCCCACCTCAGCGCGTTTAGCGAGGTGGTTTCCTTGGCACGTCTTGTCAAAGCAGAGATCGTGTCCCCTTATTCCGGGATTCTCATCAATACGAGTGTGGGTAACCCAGCCGTGCCATTGGTATGACTTCTTAATTGAAAGTGAGTCCCAAACGGTCACGGGGAGGGATCTTGGTATTCAACCTCTTTATAAAGAGACCAAGGCTCGACTCCTTTCTTTCAATCCAATCAAATCTGCCTCTCGCGTCGAGTTCCAACACCCAAAGCTCCAGATTTAGGCGCTTCGTACCTTTGATGATGTCCGGCTCTGACCTCCAAGGCCGGTGGATGCCTTCCTCCATTACGGAAGAAGACGTGTGAAAGCTGAGAGATGCCAGGTATCTGACCGGCGGAATCTCGCATAGGCTGCCTGCTCAATTGCAGGCTATTCCAACTCCCCAGCCCGGTGAGAGTGTGGTGTTCACATCTCACTTCCTTCGGGGGCTAGGCTTCCTGATTGATCCCTTCGTGAGGGGGCTCATGTTTTATTACGGGCTGGAATTTCACGACTTAGCTCCGGAGTCCATCCTCCAAATCTCATCGTTCATTGTCGTCTGTGAGGCCTTCCTCCATATTACTCCTCACTTCGGACTGTGGCTTAAAACCTTCAAGGTAGAACCGAAGATGATCGAGGGGCAGCATGCTGAGTGCAGAGGTGCTATTATAGGCAATATTGCCGACGCTCCATGGCCCGAGGGCTCTTTTCAAGAGGAGTTCGGCTTATGGCAACGAGAGTGGTTTTACATCACAGCTCCCAGGGGCACCACGTGGGTGGCGCCACCTGCTTTTCGCTCGGGTCCTCCACCACAGCTAGCGTCATGGGTCAATAAAGGGCTTAACTGGGGGCCGTCCAAGGATGTGCCCTTGCTGCAGGGCCGCATTCGAGATCTCCTAGAAAGAGATACCAATTTGGCCGTAGTGGTGCATGTTATGCTGATTCGCCGCATACTGCCCTGCAAACGTCGCCCCCTCTGCCTGTGGGAATTTAATCCGGAAGGACCGCGAGCCCTCCAACATTTTATGGGCACGACGCCCGTGGAGATGTACAAATTGTTCTTCGGATCACAAGCAATGTGTCCGGACTTGTCTGAGGACGAAGGTCTGAGCTGCAATCGCCCGGACACTCAAGTAAGTAGCCCTGTACCTGGACACGCTATCCGTACATTTATCATAAAACTGCCCTAAAAAGTGCTATCCTTTAAACATGAGTGGATAGCGAAAGCAAAGCTTATCAGGTGTCCGGCCCCCCTCCCTGAGACCACGCTGGATCTCGTGTTGACCAGGATGCTGGAGATTGCGCCTTTGGAAGAAGGCGAAGAGGGGAACAAAGAAGCTACCGCCTCCGCAAAGGAGGCTGTCAGGAAAGGAGGAATCGAGAATTCCTCTATCCAGGGAAAGAAGAGGACCGCCTCTAAAGACCCGGAGGCGATGGCCTCAAAGCGGAGGAAGAAATCTTTGTCAGAGGGTCCGGAGCCGGAGGGTGCCCCGGCCGCATTACGCCCCCAAGGGGATCAGCTCTCCACCGAGCCGTAAGTAAAGAGAGGGGTTTTAAAATGAGAGACATCCTTGTTTTATTTCTAAGGAAGATAACCGAAATTTTACCCTGTAGTTCGGATCTCAACCCTTCGCAGCAGAGCTCATCTTCAGGGGATCTTTGTCCGGAGATGATGGAGAGCGGAACGCCTCCCCCAGCTGTACCGTCTTGCGAGGCGGGCGACCCCGAGGTGTCGTCTCGGAGGGTTTCTCCGAATCCGTCCTTGGAAAAAAGTCTTCGGACGAGTCCGGCATCGTCTGGTGCACGGTCGGAGGAGCTGAAGGATCTGCTCGGGCGAGCGTCTATCTCAGAAGAACACTGTGTGTTGATGAACACGGTGATTAGAAGGATTTCATCCGCGGAAAGTGGATTGTACGAGGCTGCCAGGAGTTTACTGACAGGTTTTGTGGTACGCGAAAAGATGTACCATTTGACAGAGCCGCATATATAAAATGCACCCTGTATAGATAGTAGGCCCTGAGACTCTGTGTGTTGTCAAAAATGACGGCGCATAGAGGATCATTATCCCAGGTATAATATGTCGCCTTTCCTATGTATGTGGCGAGGTGTTCGGTGGCTAGCCGGACTGATGAATTTGCCGAGCTAAAGCGGCAACTTGATGTGGCAGATGCCGACATCGTGCTTGTAAATGAGCGGCGGGACGAGGCACAAGGTATGTAATGTCTCCGAAGACATCTGGTAAGAGGAGCTTGATGCTCGTACCTTATAACATGTGTGCTAAATGCAGATGGTGCCTCTGCCGTGGAAAACCTTCAGGCATAACTTGCCCGAGCCAAGGAGCAAGCAAGGAAAAGTGATGCGGCTGCCGTGAAGGCGGCTGAAGAGCTAAAAACCGAACAGGCTGCTCACTGCCAAAGCAAGAAAGAAATGGCCGAGATGGCTGTAAAATTGAAGGATGTTGCCGACTGTTGTAAGCTTCTTGAAAAAGAAGATAGGGTGGCACAAAAGGACCTAGAAAAGGTCACTACCGAGGCCAAGGACACTCGCTCTGCAATGAGAGCTATGAAGGAGGAGCTACGTCAGGCCGGAGATATCACGGCTGGAAAGCCCTATATGCTGCGGATGAAGTTCGGGGATCCTAATTATGCTCCGTTAGACCGGAAGTGGAGTGCGGCAAACACTTATCTGGATTTGGCGGCTAGTGCCGCGGAAGCGACCGAACACTTCCGGGGTCTAGATGACCATGAATTGGAAGAACTTTTTTGGTCGCAGTTCCACAATCTAGAGCGCCCGCTTTCGGTATCCGATCATTTGGCCGCATGGGCGGAGCTGAACAGGTTATCCGGACTCGCCATGAAGCATGTCGTGAGTCATCTGTGGCCGAAAGGGCCAGAGCCGAAGAGTTATTTTAGCTTGGTGCAGGAGTAGGGTTGATGCAATGAAGAGGTCAGCATGCATAGAGGGTGCACAGATGGCTCTTGCCCGTGTCAAGACATACTGGGCGGAGATGAAGGCCAGTGTTGTTGAATCCCAGGATTCGGACGAAAGCCAAGTATCTGCCCAACACTACTTTGAGGAAGTTCTGCAGGGTGCTCTTTTAATAGAGACGCAATGCTCGAAGGATGTTGTGTTCGAATAACATGTGCTATTGTAAAACAATGTTATGATGGAATATAAAAGCTTTTTATACTTGTGCTTTCAAGAATTAGAATACCTCCTGTGCGGCCGTTAATGTATATGTGTATATAACCTGAAAGATGGCAGTCGTTGGCTTCAGCCCCCACGCATATGATGCGGGGGTGTTCGCAGAAGGCGCATTTTCGCACTTGATCCAACGTCTTGGTCCTATAAAGGAGGTGATAGCGCAGCGAACTAGGCAACCGGACTATAATGCTTTATCACTTTCACTTAGCCATAGGAGTTTGACAGTGGGGCTACTGAATAGCCCCTGGGGGCACCGCGCTCGCCCGAATTCGGGGCGCGTGTGTGCCTGACCGGGAAACGGCCCTTCGTTAATGCGGAGGAATCCTAAAGATTCCGGCAAGTCATTGAGTGGTTAACCAGTCTCTCGCTATATCATGACAGTCAGTTTTTGGCTTTCTCTACTGAGGTGCTTGCCTGGCCGAACCGGGGCACAATCGCAGTAGTTCTCCTGGTGCCGCCTTACCTGATAGAGTGGAACGTAAGGCAGCAAAACACAGGAGCCGGGCAAACCCAACATTTGACCAAAGACATGATTTGGAGCTGATGCATATAAGGCCAAACTCGCGACGCCGAACACTCCCTAAGGTATTCGCTCTTTATGAAAACGGGCCGAACAAAAGCCCTTGGTAAGAAGCCCCTGGTGTCCAGGTACGCGCAAAATTCTAGCATGGCCACATGCCAAGACGCTAGCCTCCTCCTCGGTTATAGCAAAAAACCGAGGGATGTTATCAACAAGAGACAGTAAAAAAGGTTTACGCAGGGTCTTAATCTGAAAAGAATCCTTGAAATGGGTCCCTACTGCACGTCTGCGCCTGTGTCTCCGTTGTGCCGTATCCTGGACGGGTGAAGCACGGTGTTCGTCTGCAAAAGAGAGGAACTTAGTGGAAAACAATCGTGCGAGAAATCTATGTTAAAATAAACAAAGTATAATACAAAAAATGGGTAGAATTGAGCTTTATTGTCTCCTGATGTAAACGCGCGGAGCCCCTTGTACGGGGGTATGCGTCTATTAATCCTTTGTATGTTTACGGCGGACTCATGGAGCCATGTCCGGGGTCGTGAACGACCTGTTTAGGTGCTCTAACTAGTAAAGCTGGATTATTGTGCGACTGTCAAGGCAGCCGCACCATCGTCCGCGCTCGAGGAACACTTGATATTTCCCTTTAATGAATGATGCCTCATGGACCGGGCATTTTGAGTGTAAGGGATGCATAATGCGGTATTGCGTTAAAGTGGGCGAAAGCTTCGCGTCCCAGTAGTGCTTGATAGCTACTTATGAATGGGGCGATGTGGAAGGTTAGCTTTTCGCTTCGGAAGTTGTCGGGGGAGCCGAACATAACTTCTAACGATGGGGAACCCATACAATGGGTATCTGGGCCTGGCATGACCCCTTGAAAGGAAGTGTTGCCATGGCGAATTATTGCTGGGTTTATCCCCATTGTGCGGATTGTGTCCTGATATAGCAGGTTTAGGTCACTGTCGCCGTCCATTAGGGCTTGTGTAAAGTGGAGTCCGTCAATTATCGGATCTAAGACCAAGGCAGTCCAGCCTGCGTTCCAGATACCTCTAGAGTAATCCTGATGATCGAAGGTGATTGGTTGTAACAACCAGTGGCGGGACTCCTCTGGGACAGGCCGTATGGCGCGTATCTCCATAGGCGCCACTCTGTTTTTTCCTTTTGTCACATGAAGTGAATTTACTGTTTTGACTTCTTGCGGGAACTTCTTTTGTTCTCCGGTGCTCTGCTTGTGGGGTTTGTCGTCATCCTCGCTTGGTATGTCGAGCCCCTTGTGTTCGGCGTTGAGTTTGCCGGATTGCTTGAAGACCCAACAATCTCTGTGGGTGTGGTTTGCAGGCCTCCCGGGAGTACAGTGGATTTGGCATATTTTGTCCAAGATTTTGTTGAGGTTAGATAGATCATCCCTATTATCATTGGGGGCGGCTTTTTCTGATTCTGCCGAAAGATTTTGAATCCGGCGTTGACTGTCATGCTCTTCGGGCTGTTATCCTTGATCCGGCCCTGTTCCTTGTTACGGTGCGGTTTCCCGTTTCCATCTCTGACTTCGGATGTGCTTGGGTCACTGGTGCTGCTTCTTTCCAACCAGCTATCCTCTCCTGTGCAAAAGCGGGTCATGAGACTTGTCAATGCGGCCATTGTTCTTGGCTTTTCTTGGCCGAGGTGTCTGGCGAGCCATTTGCCTCGAACGCTATGCATGAAAGCTGCTAGGGCTTCAGCGTCCGGACAGTCGACTATCTGATTCTTTTTAGTAAGAAATCTGTTCTAGAGTTTCTGGGCTGACTCTCCCGGTGGTTGAGTTATATGGATTAGATCGTCTGCATCCGGAGGTCGGACATAGGTCCCTTGAAAATTTGCCCGAAAAGCATCCTCGAGCTCCTCCCAACTTCCTATGGTGTTTTCGGGAAGGCTTTTAAGCCAATGCCGGGCTGGCCCTTTGAGCTTGAGGGGTAAGTATTTTATAGCGTGGAGGTCATCTCCTCTAGCCATGTTTATGTGGAGGATATAATCCTCAATCCAGACTCCAGGGTCTGTTGTTCCGTCGTATGCCTCTATGCTTACGAGCTAGAATCCCGCTGGAAATTCATGGTCCAGCACCTCATCGGTGAAACATAGGGGATGTGCGGCGCCCCTATATTTGGGTGTGCCGCGATGTTCAGATATTTGTTGCATTGCATTGCTTACTAGAGCTTGCTTTCTTGGCCCATAGATAGATCGCGTGCCGGATTGAATGCGACGCCCTTTGCCGCGCGATGTCGGTCATGGGGTCGTCTATCCGACCTGGTGGCTTCCTTGTTTTTTGACCGTGGGGGCTCTAAGGCCTCCTCATCAAATTCCGGTATTAATTTTCGCTTCAGATAGCTCTTTGTGTGGTGACTGTCGCCGTACTTGTGTGCGGTGTTGAGTACTTTGCCCCATGTAATTCTGAGTGCATCTTCCGCTGTTTTGAGCTTCCGCTTCTGCTTTTTTAGGCTACGCGCAGTGGCGACGAGCCTTTGGTGGAGGTTCTTCTTCTCTAGCAACTTGTCCGGCGTGAGGTCGTCTGGACTATTATCTTCGCCGGGGACGGGTTGTTTGGTTTGTCTATCCAAGTTGCTCTGTTCGTACGGTTGCTCGATGGCATGTTCGTCGTCCGCTGGTTCGTCCTGCTCTATGGCTGGGTCTCTGTCGAGGTGGGGTTTGGCACGGCGCTTCCGCCGCCGCTTTGATTGCTTTTCAAGGGAACGATCCCTCGTTGCGCCCTTTTGATCCTTGTCGTTGTTTCTTTTAGGTGTGTCCACCATGTATACAACATGGGATGAGGTGGTTGTCCAGTGCCCTATAGGCGCTAGTTCTTGTTCGTCTTCTTCATCGGTGTCCATACCGTCGATGTCTTCAGAGTCGAAGTCGAGCATGTCGGTTAAATCGTCGACAGTGGCTACGAAGTGGGTGGTGGGTGCGTTTCGAATTTCTTCGTCGTCCGCATCCCAACCTTGCTGACCATAGTCCGGCCAGGGCTCTCCTGATAAAGAGAGAGACTTTAGTGAATTCAGGATGTCGCCAAAGGTCGAGTGTTGAAAGATGTCCACTGCGGTGAACTCCATGATCGGAGCCCAATTGGGTTCGATCGGGAGGGGTGCGGAATATTTGGAGTCCGGAAAGGAGTCTGGCACCTGGCAGTCACGAGCTCCGCGAAGGACAAGATTGATGTTCGGCTCGATCGCCGTAGAGATTGCAGCCCCCTAGGCGGCGTCTAGCCACCTGTCCTCGACCGGCGCAGTCGGCTCCGAGCTAAGGGTCGGAGCAGACACCTGAGCGGTGCTCTGGGCACTGTCCGGCGGCAGAGCTAGATCATGTCCATCGTGACAGTGCGGCGTGCTCGGCTGTGGCTCGAATCCGTCAAAGATCAAGTCTCCGCGGATGTCAGTCGTGTAGTTTAAACTTCCAAATCTGACCTGATGGCCAGGGGCGTAGCTTTCGATCTGCTCCAGATGGCCAAGTGAATTGGCCCGCAGTGCAAAGCCGCCGAATACGAAGATCTGTCCGGGGAGAAAAGTCTCACCCTGGACCATGTCGTGGTTGATGATCGAAGAAGCCATCAGGCCTAAAGGCGACGACACAGAGTAACTCTCAATGAAAGCACCAATGTCGGTGTCAAAACCGGCGGATCTTGGGTAGGGGGTCCCAAACTGTGCGTCTAGGCGGATGGTAATAGGAGACAAGGGACATGATGTTTTTACCCAGGTTCGGGCCCTCTCGATGGAGGTAAAACCCTACTCCTGCTTGATTAATATTGATGATATGGGTAGTACAAGAGTAGATCTACTACGAGATCAGAGAGGCTAAACCCTAGAAGCTAGCCTATGGTATGATTGTTGTTCGTCCTATGGACTAAAACCCTCCGGTTTATATAGACACCGGAGAGGGCTAGGGTTACACAGAGTCGGTTACAATGGGAGGAGATCTACATACCGTATCGCCAAGCTTGCCTTCCACGCCAAGGAAAGTCCTATCCGGACACGGGACGAAGTCTTCAATCTTGTATCTTCATAGTCCGGGAGTCCGGCCAAAGTTCATAGTCCGGCCATCCGGACACCCCCTAATCCAGGACTCCCTCAGCCATTGATACACACTCATATTTAGTAGTAGTACATAGATTACTGTAAAATAAGGATAATATTCATATATTCCTAACCGTTTGATTATTCAGGGTACAAATTGGCTGTAATGACATTGTCACAATCGCATGAATTAACTCATTCCAAATATAGCTGATTTACAGCATCTCTAATACATTGCCATAGTTCTACTCAAATTCTGCTCAAACAGGGATATGCCAATCATCCCAAAAAGTTCAAACAGTGTCATGGCGTCATCATTAACATGAGATGGAAACAACTTACACGCACCGTCCCAGCAATACGTGGTGCCATCTACTTTGTCGATCGCTTAGATGATGCCATTGTGTTCAATAGCATCACAGAAGTGTGTATCATCTTTGACGATGATCCACTGCGAGTTGGGTTCTCTCCAGCTAAAGAAGGCACCGACATAAAGATAGGCGAGTCCGCGGTCAAACAAGGCAATTAGCTTGAAGTCTGCGTAATTCGCATGTCGTGTGGGCACCTGGCAGATTACAATCTTCTGCAAAACAAGGTCCGTCCAACTGATGTGGTAATCTAGATGACTTGGACCGCGATGGTAATACTCTATATAATCCAACAGAGGAAGGATAATCTCATGGGAGGTCTGGAAGTTCACGAGCACCAAATTTTTACCGTCTTCTCTGAAGGCAGCCATCCAGTGGGAGTTCATGCCGACCCAGTACATACCAGCCAAGAAGTTTCGGGCAATGGTGATCAGATCGATGTCGAGGGAAATGATGTACGGCGACCCACTACATACCCGCAAAGAAGTTTCGGCGAATGGAGATCGGATTGAAGTCGAGGGGCATCATGTACGCCTCCGTATCATGGTGAGCCAATCTCGCAAGACCAGATAGCAGCAAGCAGTGTGTCTTGAAAAGCTTAGGCCTCGCTTCAACAATGGCTGTGTGCATGTACCTCGAGCAGGCAGCCAGCCGTAGGGCGCTCAACATATCCATACACGAACAACAGAGGTCGAGGATGTCACTGGGGAGATTGCTCCAATCGCGGCTCATATGGATGTTGCGCGGTTCGTGTTCGACCATGGTGGAGTTTGGAAGGTGGGGGTTTTGGGGAGCTTGATTTACAGGGGAGAAGGATGTCGGTGCTGGAGTGGCTAGGGAGGGAATAGTGGTAGTGGGGGAGGCGAGTGAGGCGATGGTACACGGGGGCACAGTGAGATGAAGACGGAGACGGAGAAGGAGATGGAGATGGAGTGGTGCTATGGGAGCGGGGAGGGAGACGAGGCGAGGTGCCAATGTGTTGTACAGCTGCGATGACAGACTGCACAGTGCACAGGGTGAGGCTGACTTTGGTAACCCGAACACGCTTCCTGGACTAGTGTCAGCCCATGGTGTTGTCACTTCACTGTGAGGACCGGATGAATAGTATTTTGACCATCAAGTGTACCACAGTTGTACTACTACTACTACTAGTAGGAACATGAGTACTCTAGTATTGTATAGCGGAAATAGGTCTCCCGTGCTAGCATGCGTGTTCACTTCATTGTTCAGGTATCATCCGTATTGCGAGCAGAACCAAATTCTCGTGCATGCCCAATCAACGCCCTGCCGCGATGCATGCAGTGGTCGTTCTGGTGCATCAAGGATGGCATGCAGATCGTTCCACACTTGAGAAGAGGAAAAATGGAAAGGTAGAACGCGGCAGCAGAGGAAGAGAACGCTGGCTAACGAGGTTGGGAGGGGATCGAGCAGGAAGTTAATACTCCACACCTAAAGGTTTTACGAAAACCTGATTTTCATAAGGTGACTTATACACACCTAAAATGAGGGAGTATTCCTTAACCAGAGAATGTTGCATCTCCCACTCACGCGCTCAAAAAAAGCTACGACACATTTTTTTATCTGTTTGCATAGGTCCCACCTATCACGAAGGATGCGCACGTACACGAATAGGTACGACTCATCAGTCTACCCGCATAGCCTTTTCGGTTAGTCTACCTAGCCATCTAATCAACTGCCTGCACGCCACTTCCCATTTACTTCTCCATCGGGAACCGATTCTCCTCGGCTTCTTCACCTCCCCTTCGTCTTCATTTGCATCCAAACCCCATTGTGTTCACATTGCTTTAACCTCTTTAAATAATCATCTACTACTTCAGTTAGACTAGCCATCTAATCCTAATTCTCCAAACCATAGCCCTCCGTTCCAGCGGTTCCAAATGGCGAAAGAGATCGAGATGCAGGTTTTTAGCATCCAACATGTCCTCGTCGAAGGCTCGATGCGCATATTTGCCACCGTCACCATCCACCCAAGGGTTGTTCGACAGTGGATCAACAATGTATCCAAGTCCCTCGAAAAGGTAGAGACGAGGGTCATCAGTCTCGATGCAGAGTACACGGAGCGTGCCCCTGGGAAGATCCAGCGCGCCGTTGTCCTTCAGCTATGCCTCGAAGATGATTTTTTGGTGTACCACATCATACACTCGCCCTCCATACCAGGTGAGCTTCATGATTTCTTGTCTCGGGAGGACACATACTTCTATGGGGCAGCCATCGAAGGGGACAAACAGAAGCCGGAGCCGTACAACCTTGCTTTGAAAAGCATCACCGACCTAAAACCATAATCAAAATTCCTGTAGAAGATTGTGATAAACAGACACCATCCCTATTCGACGTAGCAAATTTTGTGCTCGGTACAAATCTTCAGAAGGGTGACGAGACGGTGGCATTAAGGTCGTCTGGATGGGAGAATTATTCCTTGACGTACAAGCGGATATAATATGCTGCCCTCGATGCCAGTGTGAGTTTCGGGATAGCTGCAAGGTCCAAAGAGCTTGTTGCGAAGCCATCTCCCACAGAGAATGAGAACAACAAGAAGAAGAAGAGAAGGCTGCACCAGCAGGAGGGCATTATGGATGGATGAACTATTTCCTCTCTTGTAAAAAAAATTATTCCCTCTTGGTGTATATTGATATAGATGGACTATTTCGATGGTGTGCATGTCTTTGGAATAGAGTAGTAGCATGGGTCCGCTTGACTATAAGGAACTATTTATCTGCATATATAGCTTTATCTGCTACTCCTTCCAGTGATCGGTATGCAGTGCATGTGTCCGTACACATGACAGCTTGTCCATGGAAGTTCAACTACGGCGACCATCACGTATCATCTCGCGATTCCCACGATGCCTCTCCAACCCACGGCACCACGCCCGCCGACATGCGCCTCACCCCTCTCGGCCGCACCGCCCCTCTGCCTTTGTGTGCATGACATGTGGGCCACCTAAAATGCGGCGAGCATCAAGTTTCTACCACAGCCACACGCGATTCCCACGACGCCGCTCGAAACCATGACACCAAACGTCCCCCGACCTGCGGCTCACCCCTCTTGGGCCCACTGCCCCTCTGCCTTCGGGAGCATTACATGTGGACCATTCACCTATCGGATCCACATGTTATTAACTCAAAGGCGCTCAAGATCAGTCCCGACGTCCCTGAGAGGGAAATGTAACTCCTGCGCCAGGGCTTGTGGTGCTCCCGCAGCACGAACTCGTACCAAACTCGAGATTTGTTTCTTTACTATACATGCACGCAATGATTTAATGGACATTGTAATCTCAACATGTGATGGGGAGATCTAAATTTGAATTTGAAACTTATAAAACGAAAAGATTCAAAACAAATAAACTGGGAGAGAGGGAGTATATCGTAGGATGTGTCCCATACAAAATAAGTCCCTTGGTTTGTCACCGTGAAGATGCGGTTAGAAAGGAGCACATCGTCTTCCTACTCATACGGCAACAAATCGGCCACAGACAGCATGGTCCGCCTTTGACCCCCATGTGCTAGGTTCATGCTATCTTATTCAATTTCACCGTGGTTCCCTCATACCAATTCATGCGGTGGCCCATTGCATGGCTGATTCCAATGTTGGACAAAGGTTCTATGGCAACGGTGTCACCATTGTAAATGTTGTGCCAATTGATGTTGGTACCCTCCCGTACATATGCAAGCGAATCTCCACTCGCACCGAGCCTAACCTGTGAAACAATGGGCAGGGGGAGAATTTGGAAATGGACACGGAAGTAGTCTTTAGAATTCATTTACTACATGATCAAACTCATCTTACCTGCTCATCGGAGGAAATCCGAGTGGCCATCAACATCGGCATCTAAGGGGCGTTAACTTGCAACTACGGCCACGCCGCGCTGGAGAGACCCTCAAGGATACATCCTCGTGCGTTCCACGGAACATCAAGATGCATTTGTATGAGTAGTTTATCTTGTGAGAGAAAAGGATGAACGAGGGAAGGCCTCTAGAGATAGAGATGGACACTACTACTACCAATGTGTTGGCCCGTCCGTTGCAATGGATCCAAAGTAGTAGAATAATACTTGTTCACGTGCTTGAAATATAAAAACTCTAGTTTTGGTATACATGTGTCAGCATACATGATAGCTTGTCCATGGAAGTTGAACCACGGCGACCATCACATTTCTTGTTTCTACCACTGCCACACCCACACGCGATTCCCACGACGCCACTCCAACCCACGGCACGACGTCCCCCGACGTGGACATGGATCCTCTGACGTGGATATCACTGCCTTGCCCTGCCTTTCCTTCGCTGACAGGTGGGACCCACGCTTATGGGTCCCACATGTCAGTGACAGAATGGTAGGATTGTTCGCGTCAGGGGATCCTCATCCCCCCGACGTGCCCCTCATACCTCTCGGCCCCACCGCTCCTCTGCCTTTGTGTGCATGACATGCAGTCCAGCAGAATTGCGGTGGCCATCAACTTTCTACCACAGACATACCCGATTGGATGCGGTTTGCCTGCTCCACTGCTATGCTCCAATCCCTACTCCCGCACCATCGAATTTTCATCCAGCGGCTGTGACACATTTCGTCCCGGGCATCAATCCTCAGCTGGAGTACTTATGTACTACAGGTAGTACCCGCAGGTGTGGCCATCTACGCCTCGTAACGCCCCGACGCCCAGCTATGGCACCCTCGCCACGGCCACGCCACCATCGGCCGGTTCATCTCGAACGAGTGAGTCGCGAACCACGCCACCACCATGAGAATGACATGTGGGCCAGCCACATTTAAGGTCCGCATGTCATTGACTCATAGGCCGGGCACTAAGCCACTGAAGTTCGGTCCCGTGGGCCCCGAGAGGGAAATGTAACTCCTGCGGCAGGCCTTGTGGTGCTCCCGCAGTACGAGCTCGTGCCGAAACTGGAATTTGTTTCTTACTACTACCAACTAGTACTAGTAAGGTACACGTGCATTGCAAGCATGAGGTTCTGGTGGTTTGTGCATTATGCTTCTACATGTGCAGTTTTCTGGATTTTAACATGTGGCAAAATCTAGTGGAATGTAAGGTTAGGCAAGTTTGATTAACTTAGGTGGATGTTTGGTTCAAGCCACACCATAGGCAAGCCACACTAAGGCCCCACATCACATACACACAAAAAATGTGGCAAGATTCCCTTAGGCTTGCCAACTTGTGGCTCTCATTTTGAAGAACTAATAACTTTGCCTAAGCTTAGTTGTGGCAAAGTTAGTCATGAAGTAAGTTCAACTATGGAGTCTTCTAGATTATACATGTGGCAGAATCTGGTGGATGGTATCCAACGGCCAGTAGTGCTCGGATTTGCCATCTTTGTACCGTTGGATTGGCTTCATCCAACGACCAACTTTCAAAGTTTTTCACACACTATATAGGGGGTATAGATATCGATGTGCCGTTCCGTTGCAATGGATCCAAAGTATATCTATTTAGTGGAGTGCACTCTAAACACATTATCTATTTATTTTACTGTAACCTTTCGTAGCCATGCAACCAAGCCACATAAGCTTCATGGGTGCCCCCCCACATCATATTATTCATACTACGTTGATTGAAAAAAAGATAAATCACCCAAAACAAGATCTTCCCGTTTTTTGTTCCTACGATGTTGTGTCGTGCACGTACCTAGTAGTTGTATAGTGGTAGTACTAGTAATATAGTTAGGAGTAAAAACTTGGTACTAGTAGGAGTAGTACTAGTACGGAATGCTCCTACTCTATCAATGAGCCCCATCTGACACCAAATTTCTTGGCTTCCGTGCTACAGATAGATCTTCCCCTCGTTTCTGTTTTCCAACCTGGCAGCGGGCGGGGTGTCAGTTTGCTCAACGGCGGTCCCACATGAAAGTAAAAATGCTAGGCAACATGCCTTCCCTAAGCTATGTGTCGTGCCGGACGGGCCGTGGAGTACTCCCGATTCCCGGGCGTGTGGGGGTGCGATGCGAACGCGGTAGGCCTTTTCCTTTTACTAGCAATGTGCCTGTGCGTTGTGACGGAAAGTAGTAGAATAGTAGTATTTGTTCACAATCTTGAAAGAAATCACTATTGTTTTGATATACTCCTAATATATTACTCCCTCCGTACCTAAATATTTGTCTTTTTTGAGATTTCAAATGGACTATCACATACGGATTATATAGACATATTCTAGTGTTTCTAGCAAGATGCCCGTGCGTTGCACGAAGTTGATGGAAAAGGTAAGCACAACTTATAAATTGACGGATGGAGTACTAGTTACAGTGATGCATATAATTAAGCAAAGGGATCACACATGCCGGGATTGAGTGGAACGAGAATGCAACAACACAATAAGAATTAATGCCACGATGATGCGATTGTTGTGGTGGTTATAGAAGGCAAGAAGAAAGATGGATCCATGAACGTATGACCTACTCCTCCTCAACTTAGTGCGTCGGGCCACCGACCGGCGGCTTTTGTGGCGAGGTCGAGGTGCTTCTCGGCAAAGGCATCAAAGGCTTCCAGCCGGTTGAGGAAGGCCAACATTGTACCGTCCCCACTGGCCTTGTAGATATCTATGTACACGATTTTCCCGTACACGTGGATGTCTAGGTCGACGAATTCTTGCAGGGCGAGGCACGTCGCGGCGAGCGCGATCTCCAGGTGAACATTCTTCGTGGCGTCGGCGGGCAGTCGCAGGGTAACCAGTGCTTGAAGGAGGTTCCGGCCGTGGAGGCCGATTAGGGTGGCAGGCAATGAGGAGCCCGGGCGCGCGGGCTGGAGGAGTACGGCGATGTCGTCCACGAGATTCGTGAGGATGGTGAACTTGTTGCTGGTGGCAACGATCATCTGGTCGAACTAAGAGTCGTAGTTGGCATCGACGGCGGCCATCCACCAGCCAGTCTCCAACCCCGTCTGGAGACGATCCTCGGCGCCATGCCGCAGGCCGGCGTCATGGACCATCTGGCGCAGCCGCTGGCCGCTCACGCGCATCGCCGCCACGGGTCTGTAGTGAGCTACTTTGCACTTAGTGTAGGTGCTTAGGCAAATGCTTCGGTGCTTACGATGTGGTAGATGCATTGGAATGGAGGGGCGCCTTTATATGAGGGCAATGAGGGCAAACTGTGTTGCATTCACATCGTGCAGCCTCTTGTCCCGGACCTCCTCCCATTACTTCCCTCATGCATTAATTGAAGGATGATGCATTGGCCGTTCAACATATCGGGAACCACTACTCCCTTCCTCGTCTGCATTAAAGCCGTATTGGGAACTGCGTCGCCCGCTGTCAAATCGAATACTCCCTCCGTCTAGGTGAGTATTAAGTCATCTTACAAAAACCAAATAGTAAACACATAGGCGTGGTGCATTAACTCTCACGTTGTTTATTATTTTTTGACATAAATAGAGGAATCAACAAATAAGAGATGTGGGGCTTGTATGCTTTTAATTACTTGAGACTATCAAACATGACATGCAGTGGTCAGTTCGTTGCACAAGAACAAATACAACCCACGTCAGCACACATGCATCTTATAGCATCACATCCAATGGCTATAAAAGATGAATGAGACCAAATTATATCTTATCTAGATGAGTTCTAGCAAAACTGTATTAATAATACTTAGTACTCCTGCGCCATGTATCATATATTAGTATCATGTAGTACTTTATTTATTGCCATGTATGACACATAGTACTCAACTCTCTCTCTTTCTTCATTTAATTCTATGACACCTCGTCACAATTTCCTAGTTGGCATGCATGATATAGCTATGATACTACCATTACAACCAGCCTTAGCAAATACTAAACATTAAGTTCTCTCGTTTTCCTCTCCACCTTGGTCACCTAGACGGAGGGAGTATACTGCGCGGGCTTTTCCTGCATGGTAGGCGGGGCAGTTCCACTTAGTTGGTTCGACAGAGACACGAGAAGACGAGGGAGTAGGCTACTGCAAACATAGGGCTGTGTGATTTGATAGCGAGTTACTGCTGGACAGGTGGGGCCCCATGATTTGACTTGCCATTATCATTTTAACTGCGGCGCTACGACGGGCTTGAGTCTCCAGATTCCTGACCACCTCCATACATGTGCCTCTCCTAATGCTCCACCATGTAGACTGCAGTAGAGGTTGGCTCTTGCATGAGATCCCACTTCTCCACTTTTTCCTTGCCTCTCTTTCCTCCACATATTAAAAAATGCCATGTAAAGCGCACTATTGTACTTACTTACTGCTACAGGTGCTAAGCTTGCCACATAGGCATAAAGTATGATGTGGCAAGTTAATCAAGAAGAGAGAGACTAGTTTGGTGACCCAAGGAAGAAACAGTGCTAAGCGCATGTACCTACGTGAAAAGACAATTTTGAATCTATAGCTAATTAAATGAAGCAAACTTAGCAACAAAAAACTAATAGGCACACCATTTCATTGGAAGAGGTCACTCCTTGGCAAATGCAATAAATACTATTACTCCCTGTGTCCCACAATATAAGAAAGTTTTTGGCACTACACTAGTGTCAAAAACGTTCTTATATTATGGGACGGAGGGAGTACGAAGAAAGAGATAGAGAGAAGTTAAAAAATACACTTATAGACAACCTTATAGCTAACCTTGTTGTAGTATGAGTGACTAAGTGATGACTATGTATGACATGCCAACATCAGATAGCCTAACGCACCATGTTAAATCTCCAAGGGCGCGACCGCGTGTGCGACACGACGGTCATGGTAGGCGCGACCATGGTACGGGCTGATAGCAGCCCTTGGATCTGAGATCAAATGGTTACATGCTAAATTGCTGAAAATTTGAATAATAACCCTCCAGGATAGGATATTAACCCATAGGTCTAGAATCACGCCATGCAACCGTTCGATCTCAGATCCAAGGGCTCTCGGAAGCCCGTATCATGGGAGAATGGAAAGCCACTCAGAGTAAGGTGGCAGTGTCATTGCTCATGGTGGTTCTAATGCAGTGTATACCGGAGTAGTTGCGAAATTTAATTTCAGGCGTGCTTAGTTTAATTTGAGGGGTGTGTTGTGCTGAGCCCCCAGCAGAACTATGTTATGTTTCTTCTCGTTGCTTTAACTCTTCAGTACGCACATACTAGTATTTCTTACATTTCGTCTTTTAGTTGGTATAGTACTTCCATTCGTTTCTTCACATAATATACGTACAATAAATATGGCTAACATCATATAGCCAGCAGTTTAGTTGTCAAAGAATTTCAGGGTGCTTAGTTTTGTCAAAGAATTCCAGGGTGCTTAGTTTTATTTGAGGGGTGGGTTGTGCACTTGTGCTGGACACCATTATTGTGACAAGCCTTTTTAATAGTACTATATGCATAATTTGGCGACGAGCACTCTTTATATGTACCACCTTTTTTTTAATTTCAAGTTTTGCTCCATGGCGCAATCCATCGATACTACTACTGTACAAAAGTGGAGTATATACATTTTTTAAAAGGCTAGAGGGCGGGGCAGTCTAGCTCGTTTAGTTTCACGAGAGGCAAGGGCCTTTGTGATTTGACGGCTCATT
Source organism: Triticum aestivum (assembly GCF_018294505.1). Taxonomy (NCBI): domain Eukaryota; kingdom Viridiplantae; phylum Streptophyta; class Magnoliopsida; order Poales; family Poaceae; genus Triticum; species Triticum aestivum. Next base: position 779,836,324 of record NC_057801.1, read on the forward strand.
ACTGCTGTCAAATCGAATAGTACTGCGCCGCCTGCTGCACGCCCGGTGCCTCCATTAAACCCCTCCGTTAAATCCGCATGCAAACCGAGAATCCTACTCCGGCCCCACGTCTGTTCATGAGTGGACCGGAATTAAACGCAATATCGGCCGAGCTCCTCCCGTCCGCCCTCAGTTTAAGAGAGGCCAGCCGCCGGCCAAGCTCCTACCGTCCGCCCTCTATTTACACGAGGCCAGACAGACAGCGGGCAAAAATCGCACCCCTCCGCCACTCCCCCATCTCCTCCTTCACCATTTTCTCCACTCTTCCGATGGCTTCCGATGAGCCGTTCTCCGGCATATTACCCGGCTGGGTGGCCCACCGAGCCCTTCGGATATGGGCGAGGCCGCTCGGTGCTTCACCAACCTCTCTTGGCCCGACGGAGCCAGTTGCCTCCCCAAGCAGGCGCGTGGTTCAGCAACTCGCCGCTGTTGTTCAACTTGATGAGGAGTGGCGAGTTGCTCCACACCGGCACGGCGGTGAGCACACCGGTACGGGCGCCGTCGCTGCCGCGTCGTACCGCGCCACCAGTGTCTGCGGTGGCCGCGCCTCTAGTTTCTCTAGCCGTGCCTCCCGTGCCTGCGGCAGTGCCATGCAGGCAGAGCCAGAAGCTGGGTGTGTGGAGAGTGACGAGTCGGTGGCCAGCTTCTCCGTCTTCGCCGCCATCATCGAAGAGAAGTAGAACACGGGAGGCCGCCGCCACTTGGGACCCATGAAGGCCACCGCCGAGGCGACGACCGTGGATTCAGGTGGTTTCTTTGTTGCTTCGTCTCTTCCGAGGACCTTCGTCTACCCCGCAAGTGTCTGACGGACATGAGGAAGACAAAGGGATCCACGGGGGGCCATTTAGAACTAAAATAATTCTAGAAACATCCATTTCTAGAACAAGTATTTCCGTACGGAGGGAGTACTAATTATACAAGAGAGCCGGATTGGCACCTCTTCATGTAAATGTAATGAAATCCATCATGTTTATATGAAAATCCGGCATTTTTATATGAAATCCTTCATGCTTATATGAAATCAGTCCGTGTTTGCACGAATTTCATCTAGTTGGTTAGAGTTGTAAAAATGTATGCCGCTGGCATTTGATGTCGTCCTCCGCGGAAGGAAGCAGGAGGAAATTTGCCGGCTGCCGTTGGAGATGCTCTTTATGCTGGAAATAATAGAGTGACATCCAATCCATTTGAGTTAATTTCCTGTATTGTTGTCCCTCTATAAAAAGTTAATTGCATGTATAGTGTACACGTGACTTGCAGGGTGGCTACAGCTTCGTACAGAAAGTTAAAAAGACACAAGTCCATCCTTAATCTTGTATTCTAAGTACTCTATGGGTTCCACTGTCAGTACAGTAGCGAAAGAAGTATATATTAAATAAGTAGAGTAATACATAATATAAAAATCTAAAGTTAAAAGAAAAAATTCGAACTCATGTCATCGCGTTGCGAGCATCCGGCGCTAACTAGCCCAGCACATTTTTGTTGTAGACCATGCTGGAGATATATCTCCATGTCTACTCTTATATATACTCCATTCGTTCCTAAGTATTTGTCTTTTTCATATTTCAAAGGGACTACCACATACGGATGTGTATGTAAACATATTTTAGAGTGTAGATTCACTCATTTTGCTCCGTATGTCTTTTTAGGAAGGGGTGAGATTTGTCCTTGATTTATTTATGAGGTATCCAGATGGCACTGCACCGCCAGGAAAATGGGGTAACATCAAAATTATGTACTATTTTTTTGAGTATGTTGGTAAGGTCCGGTCATAGTCAGTTGTTGAAATCTCTAAAAAGACAAATACTCCCTCCGTCCAGAAATACTTGTCATCAAAATGGATAGAAGGAAATGTATCTGGACATATTTTAGTTTTAGATACATCTTTTTTTATCCATTTTGGTGACAAGTATTTTCGGACGGAGGGAGTAGAAAACAGAGTTGGTGATGATGGTGTGCATGCCATCCGGCAATATAGGCCGTCAGATTTATATCTAACAGATAGGAAATAAACTATGGCAATTTTGCAAAAATATACCCACACGTCTCTCCACGTTCGCAAAAAAGGCCTTCCCTCATTCAGCCTTTTCTCTCACAAGATAAACTACTCATACAAATGCATCTTGATGTTCCGTGCAACGCACGGGCAGCTAGCTAATTTCTTTAAAATAGTTGCTGCGATAATTGGGTTGACGTGATATATTTTATGTCTGCCCCGAATGATTTCAGATTCACTAGTAGTAACAAAGAAAAGGTTGCCTTGTTAATTAACAGAAAATAGGGTGAAAACTATCACATGAGGCCGGTAAAAACAAGGCACACTGGGTTCAGTGTCATCGTCACTATAGCTGTGCGCGCGCGAGAAGTCTACATATCGAGGGGGCTACCGAGCGAGGCACCGAGACACAATGTTTGATAGAGAAACCAATTGACAGATTATGATCAGATTGAGTTGTCACCCTTCTGCTGTTATTGTTGG